>NW_007577967.1:56297-73671 GCF_000690725.1 Stegastes partitus
TGTTTCTTCAAATATCACCATTCATTACAACAAACATCTGTTTCAAACACGTGTAATTATGTGAAAAGACCAAACTTCTCTCATCTCTCATCACATGCCGGGTTCCTAAAACAACCAGTGATTGTAATCAGCCTGGAGCATCCTGGTCCAGATAACATTCTGACCGTTTCCTGCCACAGATTCTGCATAGATAACGGAGCAATGATCGCTCAGGCCGGCTGGGAGATGTTTCGATCCGGTCAGGTGACGGAGCTGGAAGACTCATGGATCACACAAAGGTAGACTTCACATTCCTGCTTCTTTTACACCCTCTGTCTTCATGTTTGTGTACCCAGCATCTGTAGTGCATCATCACTGCAAACGACAGCCATCCTAGTACTGGCTTGGTTGTGATTGAATGATTGGGTCTGTAGTGGTATAAATGTGCCTGCTGACCTAATTCATCAGCCAGGGTGTGTGCTATTGCTTCGTGCTGTGCTGTCACTGTGTGTTACCCGTTCACAGCAGCCTTTAATGTTTCTCCTGTGCAGGTACAGAACAGACGAGGTGGAGGTGACGTGGAGAGACTGACGGCCCTCAGCGACATCATGCTTTAACTGTACTGTTGCAGCAGGTCTGTTCTGACGTGTCAGGTGTAGGAAATCTGCATCTACAGGGACGACTGAGCTCTTCTGCATCTGATGCGATTTTCTACGTTTCTTAAAAGCTCTTGTTTAGTTTACTCGTGTAAGTCTGCTGATATTCTGCTTTTCTGAGTGTCAGCAAGTTGTTCACAGCAGACATTTTGGACTCGTCACTGTAGGGAAAGAAACCACAAGTGGAATTAAAGATGGCGCAGTTCCAGTAGGTTTATGCCATGAGTGTACAAAAGCAGGACCTCCGTTAAGTGGAATGCAGCCATCGTTATGAGTGTTGCTCCCCCTGATCTGACAAGTTAACACCATAAAAAGAACAAAACCAACACAAGCTGAGTTTCCATCATTCATTTTTATGCGCATTTTGAAGCATCACATTAGAAAAAGTTCACGCAAACAGCAGACTTTGAAATTAAAACTGATTTTTACACTTGCTTGAGGTGGTTTTTGACTTTTTTAAAAGCCGCCTCTGGCATAATGCTCAGATTGGCAAATGGAAACATAGATATATATAATAAAGGCTAGATGTCTCGTCCGCGCTGTCGGCCAATGGAATCGCACGGGCACACTGGCGGCCATCTTGATACGGTACACTCGCTCACTCATGGCATTGTGTTGTAGTGGTGCATGTACTTTTTAAATAAGCATAACTTGTTCCATTATCTACCGATTTTCAAACGGTTTGGTTTGTTATAAACGTCAGAGGTGTAGTTATGACACTGCACTGATGAATAATTATGTTACACTCTCACAGCCAGCAACAATTTGTATTTTAGTTATTTTGTATTTTAGTTGTATTTTTGTCATTTGAATTGTAGCCACGTTAATAATGTTTGTAAGAAACCAAACTGTTTGTCAAGATTTCAGTGAGATCAGAGTATTTATGTTTGTGCAGATCACTTACTCACGTCCCACAGGTTCTGCCAGAGAGCTGCCCCGAATCAAGGATGATCCTGTTCGAAACGCCGCTTTAAGACATCGAGCCTTTATTAGACATGTCGATGGATGGAAACACTTCACATGAATGATCAGCTGTTTCCATGTCTTCTGTTGTCTTTGTCTCCAGAGAGAAACAAACATGTCCAACTGACTTGAATGAATATTTACAACTCGCCCCATTAAAAAAATCCTAAAGACTGTTGTGTTGTTTAGCAGTTAGCATTCAGCTCCTTTTCTTTCCAGCTTCTTTATTACAGCTGATGTGTAACGTCGCTGAAACTTCAACCTCAGGCGACACTGCACAGCTTATTCAACAAGCCGAACGTTTCAAAGAAATCTCTTCAAACTCACTTGACAATCGTACAGCAAATCAGTTGTGTTTTTTTTTAAATCAACATTACATGCATCCAAAACCTGTCCATTGCACAGACATTGCTGTGACATGCTTCTCGTTTATCATAAATACACATTTATTTACTATAATCCATCCTGCTGCCTTAAATACTCCATATGTATTAATCTGCAGCTGAAATTAGCCGTATGTGTTCTAGAAGATTAACGTCTTCAGCAGGAAGCTCCATTGTGAGACAAACTAATGCACGCGCTGGTTTTGGTCTTTCACTGGGATTTGTTGACACTAAAAATGTAGAATGTCGCCCACCTAATCCTGTAAAGCTTCTTGAGGGGGTTCTTCACTCTGTGGTGGCTGCGATACTGTGTTTTTAAAGAAATACTTTTTTATGGCTGTTATCAGTGTTTCCTGGTTGGATCACCACAAATAAGAAGTCTGTTTTTGTTTTTCAGTACACCAGCGGGTGAAAAGGTCAGATTGTGATAGATTGTGTAAATTTTTTCCATTGCCAAACCCACACTTCTTAAAATTCAGATGGCTGACATTTTTACACGAGCTTCTAAAGATGTGGAGTTTAATTGCAGATAGAAGAAAAAAAAAAACTAAAATCACTGTTTTGTTTTGGCTGATGCAATTCTTGAGCTGTAGATGCAAAGAGGATCTCACTCTGTAGACGTGGCTAAAAAAAGAAAGTAGGTTTTACTTCTTGAGAATCACTGAGAACTGGATCTGGAGTTGTTTTATAAGAAGGCTTCACATTATTGGACATATTTATTGGTGAAATTCTATTATTGGACCCGGGGCAAATGTTTATTGGCCACACTGGTTCCACATTTGCGGTGAATCTCTCCATAAAGTCTTTGGTGCAGGTTTTTTTGGGGGGGCGTATAATTTTGTGTTGCAGATTTACTGCGGTTGTGTTCTCCTATTTGTACAGGCACAACATGAGAACGTTTGTGAAGCAGAAACACCAGCAGTGTGTAAATAAAAGAGAACAAACACGGAGCCTCAAGTTTATTCATTTTTATTAAGCAATACTGTTCTCTTACATTCCTCCTCCTTCTCCAGTGTAATTCTTTTAATTCAATAAATTCTTTTCAAAAATCAACATACTGAACATGGTGACATCCCTTATGGATTCATGAGTAACATTCGCCCGATTAGGGACCAAATAAAAACAAAGAAAAAGGAACACAGCATTAAGATCTGACGTGGTAAAGGGTGAACTCTACTGTGCCTTTGACTACACCCTTCTGTAAACTGAAGACACGGATACAGAAGTCCTCTGCATACATTAACGATAAAACTCAAGCAGGAACAAGACATTCTCCTGGTTTAGAATGGAGACGGGTTTGGGGGGAAGGGGGGGAAATAAATCACTCTGCGGAGGGCTTCTCGCACACACGGATTGGTCACAACAAATTTTCTTAACAAAGTGCTTGATTGACCACTCGCTTTACAGAGGACAAGAAGTTTGATAAAACCGCAGCTTTTCAAAAGGGAACAAATTAAATTACAGCTCCTCAGAGATTGTTTTTAAAAAAAAAAAAAGGAAGAAGAAAAAAAAAAGATCAGTTCTACACATACAAGCTAAAAATGGTAATGAGAGGCGATGAAAAGAGGTCTGATTAATTAAGGCAGGCTTTCTGTAAGGCGTTAAAAAAGTCCATTGCTGTAAGATCTCAAAGGAGTTAGTCCAAAGTGTCTCAGTGTGGCTTTGCGTGAAGACATCATCCTGAGTGCAGTGTGTGAGCGGGACTCCAAAATTTGTCCATCTTTTCTGTGTTTTCATGTGCATGTTGGTGTGGTGTATTCGTGTGGATGCTTTGGGTTCGTCACACTGCTAGGCCGGCTGCTCCTGGGCGTCCTTGTACCAGACAACCCTTTTTGGATCTGGAAAGAAAAAAACATGTCAAAAGGGAGACATTTTTGGAATAAAAAAACATTTGTTGTGCTATTAGATTGGACACAGTTGTTCGATTTGTTCACCATGACCTGGTAACGGTAATAAAGAGCCTCATTATGGAAAGTCCAGTGACTAATTTAACCACCATTCTCTGAACCAATCGAATTAAAGCTGTTCAAACTAATCCCCCTTCTGACGAGCTGCAATTACTGCTCACTGAACAAATGGTTTCATTTTAGATAAATACATCATCTGTGTACTCATGTTCACAGCAGACCTGAACACTGTGTGGAATCATCTTCTGGACGTTTCCATCAACAAGCTGAGGGACAAACTAGTCAGAAATAATACTCTAAACTTGAAGGATTCAAAGACCACACATCAGCTGCACATGATGCAGTGACAGAAACAAAGGCAGACAAATGTTAAAGCCAGTTTCACAGCATTCTAAATGAATGTTCAGGATAAAGTTTTTATGGACTGAACTTTCCATGAGCACCTGCTCAAGTTTAACTGGAGTTTCCAATTAGCTGGTGATGTGGGTGACCTGGTTTGTAGGCGTGGTTTGTCACCCACTTTCATTACCAGGAAATAAGCATTGGGATTACACTCTTTTTTTAGCATAACACAGCCGTAACATCACGTTCAGTTTTGTCTTCACAGAAGTACTTTTACATTTTGAAGTGATTCATTGTCTGACCACATGAAAGAAAAACATTTGCACGATTCAAACCACTGGAGCTCCGATTGTTCACCAACAGGAGAGCAACGTTCTCTTTGCGCTGACATTTAAGTTACTAAACCATGTACAATGACATGCATGTAAAAGCGCGGTGGATGGATACCAAGATAGGTTGAACATAGCATAAATATAAACATACCAAACCCATTAACATCAATCAAAACTAGCAAGCACCAGCTCTGGTTTAATCAATTTAAAGTTTAAAGGCACCAATTTAGCATAAACCAATAAATTCACCTGAACAGTCGAACATGTTTAACTGTACAATAGAAGCTTTGTGTCATGTTACGGTTGCAGCTGGACTTCTTCAAACTATAACATGGCAAGAAAACACTAAATAATGATGCCTTTAATTTCAGAAAACAACCAGGCAGCAGAGACGACAACGTCTTAGACAAACAATGTTCTCCAGGCAGAGAGCATACCGCTGTGGTGAAGGCAGGAATGCTGTTAAGTATTTCTATATGCTTGTTTTCCTCCAAACGTGTTGGTTACACATTGAACTTGGATCCCTCCGTTTCGTGGCGGTAATCTTTGAATACAGCCTAACAACGCTGCTCAGTGTTTTCTGTCTCTCCCTGTCAGATTGATGATGTATCACCAGTTAAACTGAGTGTAGACAATCACACTGTTCTGCTGCTTAACACCATCTCCACTCACGCTGAGTGTCAGTAATGGACATTAAACAGTTTACCGACTGATGGTGTTGTAAACAATCATCTGTTCTGTCATCTACAGTCTACACCACCAGTGTAACAGCAGCTTCACATAGAAGAACATCACCCAATACTTTGACACCGACCAAACTGTGACTTCTTGTTTACGTCTAGTGGCGACTTTATTGTCCTAATGTTTGATTCTAATGTAATAGTTTTGACTAACAAGATACTCTTCACTATGTGTGTATATTTTAGGAGCACCAAGCCTCTGCTTTAACAATGAGAGGGACAGAGCAACATGATCATCTGTCTGTACATCTAACTGACTACTCTAGATTCTGAAGCCCTGCATGTACTGGTCATGTTTCTAAAAACAGATGTCATGTTATCAGTTTACTTTTTGAGTCAACTCACCTTTTTTCTGTTTGTTGCAAATAAAATTCCATTCTGTGGAGAAAAACAAAGACAAACAGAGATTATGTACTGCAATTCTGATATTCACATGTCAAAGAAATCTGCCCAGACATCTCCAGTTCTCCCAGCAGCACTCACCTCTACTGTGATAGCTCAGAGCCTCCACTAAATGGCGACAGCTAAGCAGCAGCTTCCCGTTGCTCTCGTCCACCTCTGCACGTGTGACTGGGGTGACGGAGGCAGCGACTGGGATGGGCGTTTCTTCGGGGGCCTGGACTGTGAGAACTGTGTCGAGCTGTAGATCAGCTGGATGTTTAGCGTCTGTGGGCAGGAGGGCGTTAGCAGCAGGGCGAGGGCTGGAGCCCTCCGTGACCGGCCTCGCCTCGCTGATGAAACTTAGACCCCACTGGTTCTGTAGCAGAACACCGATGGCAGGGCGGTCCTCCTCCAGCGCTCCGCTTGCGGCTCCCGCCTTCACCTTGGAGGCGTAGCTAACGGCGGGCTGCAGCTTGGCGGGGCTGTCCTGCACTGGGAAGGCAGGTGGGGGCTTGAGCAGCGACAGACTGTCCTCCACCCACCTCTCCTTTTGGTTCCCCTTTTGTGGTCGCTCCCCTACTCGGGTCACCCCCTTTTGACTTTCCCTGCGGAGGCTACGGCCTTTGTGCTGCTGGCCCTTGCGTTCTTTTTCCCTGCGGAAGCTGAAGGTGTGTGCGTGGCCGGGGCCGATGAGGTCGCCCTCAGGTGAAAGCTGCTGGGGCTGCTGGTCACTTCCAGAAATGCAGCCTCCACCCCCACCACCTCCACAGTTTCCTGATCCAGGAGACAGACGGCGGTTACGAATATGAGGCTCAGAGTTAGTGGCTGAAACGAGGACTGCTGGGTCACACAGGGTATCTGACTCACACACAGTGTTGCTGGCTTCCCATGTACCTGAAAGAGAAGTGTTGACATGTTGGTCAGACAGCTGCTGTTTCAATATACTGATATCCACAGTGTACATCACACATAACAGCAAGTTTCACTCCTTGGTGATTTCTCTACCAAGTCTCACTGATTCTCAAGACACCATCTTCAGCTGTAAAAATCACCAAATCACTGCCTCACCCCCAACCAGCATTAGTGCCGGATTAGTTTCTTGCCAACACAGTGCTAAGCACATTATGTATATCCAAACAGGTGCTTCACACTACAAGATTTATCTTTTGGCATCCATCCATAAAGGATCTTAGTTAGCTGTTCCATGTAAACAAACATCAGGAATGGATGACACATTTTCATGTGACTTCACTGTGCCAGTAGAGTTTCGGCTGAACAACAGCTCCCTGTATTGCTGCCTATTTGCCAAGTTGTGCAGAAAAGAACAAAATGACGTGATCCTGAATGAAGCGGATGGAACAGGCGGGGTGGAACGTCTCATGACGTGTGTGTGTGTGTGTGTGTGTGTGCTCTGCTGCCGGCCCAGAATGTTGAATGAGTGTGTGGATATCAGCAATGCTGAGACCTCTGGCGAATAATCAGACAGTCGGCAATACTTTTAAAAGCAATTATCTCATATATCAAGCTAAAAATGCCAAATAGTCTTTGTCTCCAACTTCTTTAATGTGTGGCTCTGACCTTTGCCTCCATTTTCTCTGGTTTTGTTCCAAACCCCATCAACAAAACATGTTTGAGACAAGGCAATTACAAACTTGCAACAGCTGCAATTTATGATGCGTGAAGTGTGGCTATTAAATAATGGGAATAAAGCTGTAATTCAATTTTATGTAATTCGAGCAAATGGAAACTTTTAGTTGCTAAAGCTGCCCATTTATCAATATATAGTACGTGGTCGACTGACATAAGCCCAGGCTCACTATTAAACAGCCACACCTCATCAGTTTGCATTAAACTGTCATGGCTGACATTTACAAATCCATATCACCCCCCTTGTTCCAGAGTCCCCTTTTGATAGTATTTCATTTCGTAATGCTCGATCATGCTTCACAGATATTACACAATGGATACTGAAATGAAGCTTTACACAAACAAAATCTCAATATCTGTCAGAAAACTCCCAATGAGATATTTTCATCCAATTGAGAACTCCAGAACTACCGGATATTTTTTATACCAGATCATCAATTACTGCAATCGGATTTATAATATAATATATAAAATCAGCTGAAACCCTGTACTTAGTTTACAGTCTCGACTATCTCCGAGTCTTTTACTGGCTACACAGCTCCCCATACTCACTGTAAATCTCCCCGTTGCCAATTTTAAACCAAAGTTGCACAACGACATGTACCGTGTTGTCCCACTTGCTGGTTGATTATGAGACACAATGATCGCGAAACCGAGTGTTTACAGGAACGATCACTTACTGTGGCTGCCAGAGAGCCATTTTTGGTCGACACGGGAGAAGGCAGGCGGATCCAGGCATAACTGCTGATTATTTCCAGAGACGTGAAGTGGAAATGCAGAATCGGTGGCACTCCTAGCATTGTTAGAAATTTAGGTAGACAATCGGCCCGAGTAACGTGCGCGCTCCTAAGCGCCACATTTCAAAAGCACTGGCAAAGCAGTTTACAAAACCGGAGACCCGCCACACACACCGTGGCAGAAATTTAAAGAAACTAACTGACTCCACAGAATACCCAGAGTCCGACTTTAAGAGTAACTTGGCTGGTTTTTTAGCTCATCTTCGGTTTGAACAACACGTTATGCTTCGTGTATGCGGCGCAGCCAGCTATCCAGAGAGTCAAAGCTAACAGCGAACACCGGTGTTAGCAAACTTTAATTAGCAGCGTCATGGTGCGCTGAGTTCCACTCGACGGTTCTGTTCATCTGAGGTTACAGTACGGTCGATTCACTTTAACAGTGTCCCTACAATTATATTATCGTCGAATGGATGGCTTTATTATAACCACATACAGAAATTAAGAGCTAGCTAGCATGCTAGCCGAAGTCAAAGTTTCGTAACCCCCACCCTCCCTCCTTCACCCCCATTCAAAGCGGCGAGCAGGCAGCTATCGATACCGCTAGCACCGCTGCTAGCACGGCGGCAAGATAACAAAATAACGCGCCTGAAAGTGAAATATTTCTGTCAGATACGTCGAAAGGCTTCCCAAACTCACCTGTTTTGATATGCATGTCTTTTCGCTGAATGTGTCGTTGAAGTTAAACCGTTGACTAACTTTGTTTACAGCGTTGAGGTAACGTCGGCTCGCTGCTGCTTCAGCACCACCCGGAAGCGACACGAGAATGTGGGTGGGACAGGAAGTCCCTGCGTATAAGTGGTCCGGCGGGAAACTGGGAGGGAACTTCAACATTCAAACGTCTCATAATGACGTTACATGTGATGACCGCGTGGTAACCCCGCTCTGTCTTAATGCTCGGATTTTTTAAATTTAAATGATAATAATATTCTTAAGAGCCAACAGTTGTTGTTTTTTTTTGTTTGTTTGTTTGTTTTTAAATCTTTTAACCCCTTTTACACTTTCATGCATTAAATATTTTGACTGAAGAGAAATTCTACCATGAACACTACTGGATAATAACAATAATTCTAATAATAATAATAATAATACTGCTAATATTGTAAGTTGGGGTAATGGACATACAGTCATACAGCGATTGTGGTTTTACTCTGAATGTGAAATACCAATACAACTATCAAGATATTCAGCATCTGTGGCGAGGCCAAGACAGAGCCTTTACAATTCTACAATTTCATTTTGCAGACTTTAGAAACTTTGTAAACTATTAGAGTCCTCTAATAGCACAGCAAATGTAATGTATTGCCACGTTAAATGACGTATATAAACCATAACATCAGCAAACGCAGCCAAATAAAACCAGAACGACTTGTATGAAGAAGTAAATACGTTCTACCAAAATGAAAACCTGCGTATTTTATCTCCCAATTAAATGAAACATAGATGTGGTCGCCTACTTAAAGGTCTGGACTTCAGGGTCCAATTGTTTAAAAGAAAATGTGATTGGATTTTGACTATTGAATTGAATACCTTGAAAATTAGTTGCTCAAAAGAAATGAGGGATTCTGTAATCTGATTAGACCACATAATCCAGGCTTGGTTTTGCTTGATCAAATCTTTGGAGTGCTGTTCAGAACTACTACTTGTGATCCAAAAAATCCCCTCAAAAAACACAGGGTTGCCCTGATGTGAGCAGAAGGTTGAATTCAGCCAGCATGTCGTCACTTAAAGTGACCTCAGTCTGCAAATTCTACCTGTTGTTCTACGCTGTGCTGTGTGGTCCTATTTAGAGCACTGATAATGTTGATCACTGTAACTGAATGCAATATTACTATGAAAAATGGCACAAAAGTAAAATAGATTACCTGATCCTAGATAGTGAAATGTGGGATTTTCAAATTTGGATCATTCAGATCCAGATGGAACTTTTTGAACTGAGCCCTGGGTGTCACAGAATGACTGAGTGATAGCAAAAGAAAGTGCAAACTTTTCAAAGTCAAGCCTTTTTTCTGTACTGTGCCTGAACTCTGATAACCTGTGACTGACCCCACCACCGACTGTCTGATAATGCTATTTGATGAGACAAAAGATCGGAGCCGTCATAATGGAGCTGGAGACAATGTGCTCTTCAGTAGTTACTGTGAGTCTTGAGTGGATTACTAACATCCTGCTTTTGTACTTTACTCCTTTTCCTTTTTTTTTTTTACTTGAATGCAAAATCATGTACCTAATCGTTAATCTACAGTGACGCTGCACTTTAAACTTGAGCGTGACTCACTGTTTCCAGCTTTACATGAATGAATGAATCATGGATGAGTCACTGTATGAGCTATTAACAGTTAAAGTAAACAAGGAATGTAGTAAAAGTTCACCTTGGACATCTGAGTAGTCTTCATCCAACTCTAGCGGCTGACCGCTGGAACCTTCTTCAAAATGTCTCTCCTTCTTTGCCTTCTTCACAAATCTTTGTGACCCCCCTGCACCGATAGCCTGTTGCTCTTTCTTCTTCTGCCTTTGGATCACTTTGTTTCTGCTCCTTTGTGTTGTCTTTGCCTTACTGTCTTCCTCATTGGCTATGCGTTGCTTTTGTTCAGCCTTTACTAACCCAAAGAATTCACTTTCTACTCTACCTTCTCTGCTTCTGTGTCTTTTGTAAATCTTCATTTTCTGTGGCTCCTCTGTGGACAGTTTGGCCTCTCTTCTGCTCCTGTGTCTCTCTGGAGCTCCCATTGTCCTTCCTGTACCTCTCTGCTTTGTCCTGCTCTTTGACTTCTGAACTCTCCCATTGCTCTCCTCTGTCCTCCAGGGTTCTCCACCTCCTCTATTTGCTCTTTGATCCTTAATCTCTTCACACGTCCTGCCTGTGCTCCTTAATGTTATTTACCCCCAGTCTCCTTCCCTTTGTCCCCGTTACATTAAAAACAAAATAAAATAAAATCAGTACAAATAGATTTTCAGTCAGGTATCCCTTTAACAACTAAAGCCAAGTCCTGGATTGTGCTACAAGTAGGATCAACATCCTTCTAACCTTGTAACTCTCTGGTTCTCCACACAATCCTAGATTGGGTTTACCAATTTTAAATAACTATAAAATAAAGCTGGCTCTTCGTACCAGAGCAAAAAAAATAAAAATCTGAGGGGTTACAAGACAGCTAAAGGGGCAAAGCCCACAAAACTACACACCTTTCTCCTTTAGTTTCTTTGTTATTTATTGGAGCAAACTATTGTTTGAAATACTGGATAATTTTGTTTCTTTATGACCTGAAAAGTATCCAAACAATCATAATTTCGAAGAAAATGCTTTTTTCCCCCCTCAAGTTGTTGATTTACCTCCCAAAAACTCATATATCTGGATCAAGGTGATATATTTAGAAGTTTTTTTTCCATTTAAAATATCCCCCTTTGAACGTAAAGTGACTTAATAACTTTCTTCCTCTCTGTCCATGCACTTCTGGAAGCAGCTCAAGCACACCAGCTCGCCTGCAACTCTGCTCAAACACTGAAAAACTCCTCTACACTACAAAATGGCAAGTTGTCATGTTGGAGTACTGAAGCCAGACGTCTTTTGATGAAGAACAATGATACAGAAAGTCACACCGCAAGCTGACAAGATTGGTTCCTTGAGATTTAACGTATGAAACAGCGGAAGCTGTGTTTCTGAGACTGTCATCAGGACTCAAGTTGGAAATGCTCAGTTATGGAATTGACTCCTGTTTTCACCAATTATGTGTATTTCACCATATAAAAACAACAACAACAACAACAAATAAACACAGAGTGGACATGTTAACAAGGTGAAACACTTCACTGGAGGAGGTCTACTTTCTCTTTTGTCCTGTAGAGATTTAATGCATTTGTTGTAAGCTGCCTTAACCTAAAGCCGTGGCTAATATTATACACTGTAAGTACACTTGAGTATCTTGATTGTATTTGTCAACCAAAGCCAAACAGTCATTCCAATCTTTGCAAAGCAGACAGGAATATACTTTTCCAAAGGTGCATTTCATGTAACAGCATCCCTACAGTAAAAAAAAAGAACTGAAATGATCAAACTGATTTCGTTTTTAATGGCAACAGTGTGAATAAATACATGACGAGCTCCTGACAGTTCACAGACTTAATGACTCCATGCCTACGCCTTTGTCCATGTGTATACGCATGTGTCTCTTTAGCCTCGTGGACGTAGAGAAGCCCTTCTTACAGAACAAACAGCTGTGTGGTTTCTCCCCGGTATGAGTTCGGACGTGCATGTTGAGGTCTGAGGAACACCTGAACCTCCTTTCGCAGTAGGAGCAGGGATACGGTCTCTCTCCTGTGTGGATGCGTCTGTGGAGGAGCAGCTCACCAGATGTGAGGAAAGTCTTTCCACACTGGGAGCACTGGTGGGGTCGCTCCCCTGTGTGAGTGAGATTATGGCGGACCAGTGAGGTTGACTTGGCGAATCTCTTCCCACAGCGGGTGCACGCGAACGGACGCTCCCCTGTGTGGGTGTTGAGATGTTCGCTCTGAGCGCGCTTGGTTTTGAAGCTCTTGGGGCACTGAGGGCAGCTGTAGGGACGGAAGTTGCTGTGGCTGCGCTGGTGTCTCACCAGCTCTCCGTGGGTGAGGAAGGTCTTCTCGCAGGTGCTGCAGACGAACGGCCTCTCTCCTGTGTGGATCCTCTCGTGGCGAGTGAGGCTGGCCAGCTGGGTGAAGCTCTTCTCGCAGTACGAGCACTGGTAAGGCCGCTGGCCGTTGTGAGTCAGCTGGTGTCTGTTCAGGATCTGGATCTGCATGAAGCTCTTTCCGCACTCTGTGCAGGGGTACGGACGCTCTCTGGTGTGGATCTGTCGGTGCTTATTCAGCAGCCAAACATGCGTGAAGCTTTTCCCACACTCACACGCAAACGGCCGCTCACCTGTGTGTTTCATCTGGTGTCTCTTGAGGTCCGACGCTCGGCTGTAGATCTTCTCACACAGGGAGCATTTGTACTGACGTCTCACCACATGTTTCTGTCTGTGCCTGAGTCGGTCCAGGATGCTGCTGAAGCTCTCGCCACATTTTTGGCATTTGTACTGACCATCACTTTTCTCTAAAGTCTCTTCTGCCACCACCACCTCTGTTGTTAACTCCAGAGGAGGGTTGCACGTCTGGCCGCAGGCGGTTCGTTCGTAATGCAGCTTGAGTAACCCCATCTGAGTGAAGCGTTTTCCACACTGGGAGCAAAGGAAGGGACGCTCTCCGGTGTGAATGCGCTGATGTCTGGTCAGATCCCAGGAGTTCTTGAAGCCCTTCTGACATTCCTCACAGGTGTAGGGCCGCTCGCCTGTGTGGGTGCGCTGGTGACGAGTCACGTCTGAGGCACGGGTGAATGTTTTGCCGCACTCCTGGCACATGTGAGGGTCGGGCCTGTCGTGGATGGGGAAGGGCTGCGGGAAGTCGGGACGCTGGGGCTTCTTCTTGGGCGCCTGAGTTGCCTCTGCAGCCCTCTGCAGTTTGCTGTACTGCTCAGGGTGACTGTGCTCTATGTGCTGCAGCAGGTAGGACTCCTGCATGTGGAAGAATGGACAGTCGGAGCAGGCAAACACCTGGGTGGACATCTCCACGGTGGTACCTGTCAGAACACAGAAAACATAAGCAGCTGTTTGATGCTACTCTCAAATAAGGGCAACTGTTTGTCACTGTTTCTTTCAACTGCATCACTGCTGGGTTCACACACACTGTTGATGCTGTGGTTTCTGGCATTTGCATCTGGCTCTGCTACCTGAATCCTTCTTCTCCCAAATGAACACAAAGAGTTGGCTCAATTTGAAAACATCAATCACAGTCTCCACCCACACAAACATGCTTGAACAACATCAGAAAAACAGCTAAATGTTTTCACTGTCATGTCTGAATTCTTCCTGTGAACCACTCACTGCTGCACTCAGACGCTCATTAAATCATTATCTTATGATTGCATACAGGTTAATGATGACTAAACAGAGTCAGGTCTTCTTGAGCTGAATGTTACACAGCCACATCTGAGCAGCTTACATCATCACTTTCCTTAAGCTCAGCTGTAAGTGTCCTCCCTACAACACAAGGTCAATCATTGTATAAGCTATTAGCTTTCCACTTCTCCTGCAGAAGCTCCATGTACTCATCTGTGTGAGCAGATATACAGTAAAGGCCCCAGTTATTCATGTCTACGCTAACATTAGATTTATAGTCAGTTTTTATTTGACCAAAATGTTTCTGTTGTCTGGAAATGACACAGACAAGTGACAAAAAACGGTAAGATATTGTGTTTGACATGTTAATGATGAATTTGAACTATTTTTGTTTTACTAAAAACACTGCTTTCTGAACTATTCATACTCTTTCTCAGTCGTCTATGTCACAGCCTTCATGTCACCACAGTTTCTGTAATTGCTAACGAGCTTTCCGTGCGTCTCCACTGAGTTCTCCTTGTTCTGTGTACATGAAGACCAGCCTTGTTCAGTGTCTGCTGTCCTATCTGCCTTCAGATGCTGCTACCAGAACTGCTCAGATTCATCACAAGGGTTTTGGTGGTGATCCTTGGAGTCTTCTTGGTCTTTCATGGTATCATTCCTGCCAGGGCAGGGGTAACATTGGGTTATCTACCATGATGTTCCTTTGAAATTTGTCACAGTGTGGAACTCCTTGTACTTGTTGATTCTGCTTTCCACGGTGGCCACTGGCACTTGAAAACACTTCGTTATGGTTTTATTGCCTTTCTCCGTCTTGTGAGCAGCCACAGAGCACCACCAGAGGTCCTCACTAAACTCTTCTGTTTAGCTACTGCTACTTTACTAGAATGCTCGAGAACAAGGTAAAAATGACCGTTTAGCATGGTGTGGAGACTACACAAGTTGTAGGGATAGAAATAACTTTGGACGCATGGCGATGTAAATGTAGAAACAATACAGAACATAGAAACAGTTCAAATTCATTATTAACGTCTCTCACACTACGTCTTACAGTCTGTTGTCATTTGCTTTGACCCTTTTAAGGCAGAACGGTCAAACAAATTCACTATAAATCTAAATTTTGCATGGGTATAAAGTTTGTGGCCTAACTGTCTGAAGCAAAGTTCATGAAGCCAGGACACAATGTGACAGTTCTTCTGAAACTGCAGTTAAAGCAGACAGTGTTAAACTCACACCTCAGGCTGGGACACACACCAGTGACGGTTATAAACACAATTTGATAAGGACAGGAATCCTGGGAAACCACCGGGCCAACCTCACTGCAATGTGGTAATGTGTATTCTGAACATCTGACTGAAGCACTCCCGTCTGTAAATATGAGCACGCCTGCAGGGAAAACTCCCCACTGGGTCTGTTCACAGGAGACAACTTTTCCAGAGTAAATGTTTTATTCATACCAACCGGAGCCGATCTCCACCTTTAACACGACTGTTGTGTCTAGTTTACCTTGTGTACCGAGGTGCTCGAGGCATTTGTGGTGCTGCAGCAGAGACCTGAGGTCGTCGGGATTGGAGAGCGCCTCCATGCAGTCCTTGAGTACGGAGGGAGCAGAGGTCAGCCATGACACAGTCTGTTTATGGACGAAAACAAGCTTGTCAGCAAGAATAAGGTGCTTTAAATTCCAATGAGATCACACAGTCAGTTCAGGGAAGTGTGATTAGGTACATAAAGTTTACTTCAAGTGAGGACAGTTAATCACTGAGAGACGATAACATTCATACACATAACACTACATCCATTCTGACTCTTGTGACTAGTGCTGCTAACAACACTCAAGCTATCAGCAGCTAATATCTGATCAATATTAATACAATGCAGGTGTTTAAAATAATCCTTTAAAGACATACTGTTGCATATTCTATTGTACATGAGCACCCAGAGCGTAATATAGTATTTTTCTAATTAGAATTCACTGCCTATATCCAGTAGCAGCTGTGGTATAATTTCCTACCTGCCCGAGGTCTGGCACCGGCAGGAGTCTTTCCAGTTTGGAGAGAAACTCCCACACAAGAAGCTGCATGTCTGTATCGTAGCTGAGGCCATATTCTGTCTGAAAAACCTCCTGGGGAACACGAAAGTTAACAGTTACTCAACAGCTATAAAGATATTTAATTACACAAAAAAAAAACCTATTAAAACAAACAGCTGGGCTCCATGTAAAGCTGTGAAGCTGCCCTCACCTGGTAGAAATGCTCCCTCTCTGCCGGGTCTTTCAGTAGTGTTTGGGTTAGCTCCACAAAAATGGCCTCCTCTGCATCCACCTCTGCATCCCCACTCTGAAAGAAGCCATTGTGACTGGAATCATTGTAAGGCCAGCAAATCAGCGATCCAGCTGATCAACAACTACTTTAAGCAGAGACAGAAAGGTCTGCCATGGTATCACCTAGTTCTGTTGTGAAACACTTACTCCTGTGTATCCTGGTGGGCGGATTCGCTCCAAATGAGGCTGTACACACAAAATGTTGGCGGTTTCCTCATTTCTGCACAGCTCCAGAATTATCTGAAAACACAGAAAGAAGAGAAACGTGTCTAATCAGTCAGATACTGTGTTAACAATACACCTGAAGTGTTACATGACTGTCAGGCCTTTTCTTTGTAACTTACTCACTTTGGCTCGCAGTCGGAGGAGCAGCTTCCCTCGCTGCTTTGGGGTGAGCAGGTCTGGGACTGTCGCCGTCACCAGTGTCACAAACTCATCAAGCTTTTCATAATCGAGGACATCTCTCTGCTGAGCCACCTGCCACATCGCCGCAGACAGCAGCCGCAGAGGAGGAATCAGCAGCCGCAGGGACGACAACGGCAGGAATATATCTGCAGAAACACAGATGTGGGGTGGACAGAGTCATGATACGTCTCTATGGAACGTCAAGGGGTTCTGATAGACCACCTTTATGTAGCATGCACACACTGTGGAAAATGACATTTGCTAACGATGATATACTTCTGCACAGCTTTAGGTCCAATTAATTACAATAAAAACTGAAGTATTGAACTTGCTTTGAAGTCTCCCTCTTGTCTTTAGTAATATAACCCCTAAAAAGTCATCAAAATTATGAATCTTCCCCACGAAAAACACCATTCTTGCTCATATTTAACTCCACACCACGGCTTCCTCTAGAATCTATGAAGTGTCCGACTCTGTTACCACCCACTCCTCTGCACTCGCTACATCTTGTGCACACAGATCGAATATTAAATAAGAGATGAACATAGTGACTGTGATGTTACCCATTTGTTTCTGGACAAACATTCTTCAGCCTTGAGTTTGGTATTTTAGG
>NW_007577967.1:74187-93704 GCF_000690725.1 Stegastes partitus
TAAATGAACATCATGCTGTATTAAAGGAGACCTGAAGCTAGTGACTGTCACCATAAACTGATGTTTACTGGGGTAACCAATCATGTGAGGATTAGGATTATTTTCTTATAGACTTCTGTACAAATCAAACTTCTTTTTGCAACCAGAAGCATCGCCCCCTGGTGGCTGTTAGAATGAATGCATGTTTGACTCACTTCTGTCTTCACTTTTCAGACCCTGAGGCCATAATCATCTTGTATATACAGTCTATGCACAGAAACAGCAGCTCACCTATGACTCTGCTCAGACGCTCTACAACTACTTTATGTTACACAATGGCATGTTGTAATATCGGAGTACAACACCCACTTCTGTTTGAACTGGAAACCACTTCTAGTGAAAAATAATGACACAGAAAGCCCCACCCTGCACGAGAACAGGAGTGGTTCAGTAAGGTGGTTTGTTACATGTGAAACCCCGGCAGTCTGAATCTGTCTTTCTGAGACTGTCATCAGTACACACAGTAATATCAAGGTGAAAATACTCAGCCATGGTGCACTGACACTCATGTTTTCCAGCATATAAAAAACACCATATGAAGTAAATTTAGAGAAATGAGCTGATTAGGATTTTTCTGACAGATAATGAGATTTGATACACACACACACACATACACACACACACACATACACACACACACACACACACACACACACACACACACACATATATATATAAAGTCCTTTCTCAGTTCAGTATTCATTGTGTCATAATATAAAACATGATGGAACAACACCCTGAGACACCTCCAGCAGTGTGACTGTCCCACATGGAGGAAGACTTGGATGCTGTAAATCCATTAACTAGTGAGTTTAAACTCTGGCTCACTTCATAACTACCTCCTAAATTACAGCCTTTACAATTTGCTATGTTTAAAATTGCACTTTTGATTTGAAATAAAATAACTGTTCTGTTCCAATACGGGCACATTAACAACGTATAAGTGGCTGCTCCTTTGTTGTGCACATTTTTTGCAAATGTTGTCTTCTTTCACTCATTAACCCTCAGTGCTTTATCAGCAAAACAAATCAAACATCCAGTGGAAACTTCACCACCTTCAGTGTGTCAAAGTCAAGTTAAGAGTACCACCTGTTGCCATCTCCAGCATACGTTCACCATGTCCCATTACTGCTTCATGTGTTTGTGTTGTGTACGGTCAGAACATTCAGCGCATCATAATCTCTAGTCTTGTCGTTTAGACCTCGGTGGATACAGTGCTCAGGTTTAACTGAGTTTTAAAAAGTGTAATGTAGCCCGTTAGAGACATTTTACTCAAATGTGGTGATTCTCATGTCCAAGAATTTGTCATCAATCAGTTCTATCCTTAACCTTTAGTGGCAGAATACTCCTGATGCAAAATGAACGGTTGTCCTAACTTGTCTTAACTGTTATTAGTGGTTCTTCCTCTGTTCTGCCTTTAATATGTGTAGTTTGTTGTTACATGGGTCTCCACAGAAAGAGCCGCAAATAATGGTCATTTTACTTTGTAGTTGAATTTAAGTGAAATATCAAAAAGATTAAGTTATGCAATGTTATGTCAGAATTGTTTTATCTATCTATCTATCTATCTATCTATCTATCTATCTATGTGTGTAAATAAAGATATTCATAGAGGGTTTTCAGATTCAGGAGCAGCCACTGGTCTGTAAAACCTCTCATTTTAATTTCACATAATAAATTGAACCAAACACACCTTCACAGATTTTAGCATAAAAACAAACATGAAAGCTTAATGCAGGCTCCTAGCACATGACAGTTTCTTTTGTATTATCAGTTACTACTATCTCGTGTTGTTTGAATCTTGTAAAGGCCAAAGATAAACTACTTCAGCCACAAACCCGCTTTCACTCAGCATGTGTCCGCATCAAAACATCCCCAACTGGCTCTGGAGCTAATGTAGCCAAAATAAGTTAGCAGCAGCAGCCAAACACTGGGAAATGTGGATTAAATAGTCTGGTGTAGAGGTTGCTAGAATGACACAAAGGACATTTTATCTTAAACAGTACTGCAGTGCTACAGTGCCCATACACAGTAAACGTAGCCTGTAGCTACAACATGTTTTGTTGTTAACATTAGCTAGCTACAATCACAGCTGTTAGCTGCGGCTACGAGCTAACGACGCTAAGCTAAGTCAGAGAGCCTGTTCGCTGTTAGCTGCGACTAAACACTTAAACACTCGGTAACACGGACCTGTGTTCTCCAGAGGACGGCTGCTTTCCATGACGGAGACTGTAAAGGGTCACTTTTAACAGCCACTAACAAACTACAACTGTTTAGCCATTTACTGTTAGCTGCCGAGCAAAGCGACACACGTGATCTTGTTTTCAAAATAAAAGCATCAAGTTGTAAAAACTAAAATTTCTGCTCATACACAAAAACTAAAAGAGAATATGAGTGATTAAAGAATAGAGTCTTTCAAGTAGGTAGTTATTAGCTGATCCAAAGGAGAACAACACAGCAGACTGTGCTCTGAAATGTTCAAATTCTCATGAACGTCACAGGTTGTTAGTTGTGTCTTATCATGACAAGACATTAAATCATTCTATAATTATGTAAGAATAATATTGCATTTACTTAGGTTGTATTTCATAAAAGTTGTGATGTGTAAATGTGAGCACACCAGCACTTCCTTCACCTGAATTAAGACTTTAAGACTATAATCGTTCCTTTTGGCAATAAAGAATGAAGGCTGGTGCTCAGCGTTTATCTTAAGTCCATGGCACTAAAAACTAACATTTAGGTCCAGAATCTCCCTGTAATCATTGACAAGGAGCTACATTTACTCACTCTGCCGTCATAAAAACAACTCAAGAAACTTTGTGCCAAAGCAATTCAACATTTTATTCACTGTAAAATCAGAATGAGAAAAACTTTATTATGAAAACCTAATGTAATGAACTCTCCCACTGGCCTTCCTGTTTAGACCAGGTGACATTTGCAGCTCATTCAAAATACTGCAGCTGGAATAACAACGAACACCAAGAAGAGAGAACACTTTACTCTCATTGCTAGATCTCTATTTTATTGTACATGTATTTTTATTTTTCCTATCTTCTTTTTCGGCTGTCAGTATGCTTTTGGATTTAATTTATTTTTACTCTGCTGTATCTTAGCTTTTACAGGTTTTATTTTATTTTAACCTTTGCCTGTAAAACACTTGGAATAACCTCTGTGTATGAGAAGGTGCTGGATAAATAAACCTGCCTACTACAACCCAAGGGCAAACGTAAATAAAAAGGTCAACACTCAGCATTTAGTCAAAACACTTTATTTGCTCCATGTGCAAACTGACTCCAGTGTGCTGGAACTGCTTCACAGCCACGCGTTGTTCTTTATGTTGTGCAAGTACAATCATGAATGTTATGTGTCTTCACTGGTCCCACAACCAACTCATCAGACAGCTTATTAAAAACACACATTTCCAGACGTGAGACTCTCCAGTGTTTGGCTGCTGATCAGGTCAACAGGAGAATTGGAGATAAAGCTAAAACATTTAAAATAAAAGCAATATAGTTAAAAATTATCAGTGACTGCTTATCAAAAAGACGAAGCAGATCAGGTCTGGGTAACATTCACTTACAACAGCGCCTTTGTGATTTTACATTCGCTACATTTCAGAAATCCTGTTGACGCCATTGAAACTTTCCAACAGTACAAATACTTCAGACTTTTGTTCTTCCTCAAGAATCCATCCATGCAGAAAGACAGTCTTGTGTGACGAGCTGCAGGTCCCAGTGGGAGGCAGGTCTGTGGTTCAGATCTTTGATATTAGGGCAGAATGCCATGAACTTGTTTGGTCCAAGCCGTGGATACTTGAGATGAGACATTCAGTAACGTGGTGTTAGATTCAGTCAAAGCTGGGTTAGATTTCATACAGTAGGCCAGGACCAGCGCTTCATGTCTTCATGCTCCAAAGTCCAAGAGACAACCTTCAACAAAGACAAGTACTTTAAAAACAGAAAGCAAACAAGGAACAGAAAATACTTTGAGAAGTGCATCTGAAACACCAGACGAAGATCAAATATTAATACAAATGAATACAAATAATTTACTTCATAAATCACTCAGAGGAACTAAGTGCCAAGTATATGAATGAGGGCTGCAAACAACAATTATTTCCACGACCAATACATCTGTCAATGATTTCTTAATTATTCAATTGACTGTTGGGTCTATAAAATGTCAGAAACAAAAGTCAATCAGTGTTTCCCAAAGCCTAAGATGACATCCTCAGATGTCTTGTTTTGTCCACATCCCGAAATATATTCAGTTCACTGCCATCAAGGAGGAAAGAAACAGAAAATATTCACATCTAAGAAGATATAGATAAGAGAATAGAGACTTTTTAAATAAAACATTGATCAAAACAGATCAATAGATCGTCAAATAGTTGCAAATTAATTCAGCAGTTGGTAAATAACTGATTTGTTGTTGTAGCTCTAATATTTTGGGCCATTTTTCATTTAAAAATAACAAAAAGGTGCTTGGTTCATCTCAGATGTGAAGGTTTGATAATTTTCTTTGCCTTGATATGACAGTAATCTGAATACGTTTCTGTTATTGACTGTTAGTCGTGCATAAGAAGCAGTCTAATAAAGGAGTTGACCTACTTCATGAGCAGTACTTGTGCCATGACTTACAGTGCATGTGTGCAACAGAGTCCTCTGCTGCTGACTAGAACGTAGTATAAGAGCAATAACTACATATACGTCCACAGCTGTTTGCAAACATGTCTGTACAGGAGGACATTCAGGGCTTAAACTGACTCGACACTGACAAAGTTAAACATTGAGTAATTCTGTCATACATGTTTAAACTGGAAACTCACTGAAGAATAAGGGCCGATTCATGCCTCCACGTCCACGAGCACAGACTGTGTAGACTGTCGAAGTGGACAGCGGATGCCTTTGTATTCATATTACAAAAGGTACATGGTCTGCCTGCATTGACCCTCATATTAAACATGGGCAGAAGCACACAGGGCTCCTGTGGATGTTTCTCTGCCTGTGACGCTGCACTTTGTTACAAGCTAGTTAAAGTTTGGGCTGTAGCACCAAGTCAGTCAGACTATTCCTGCAGGGTGCCAAGTACAGTGGACATAGCACAGGACTTCTGGAGAAGTGAAGACTTTTAACTGTGTTAATGGAAAACAAGCGTCTTCACAGTCTGGCAGCAACGACTTCAATTACAGTTCTTTAAATGATGCATTATAGAGGCGTGGACAAGGGAGGATCTTCTCATACAGGCTCAAGCATTTATTTTAAGCCCTGTTTGTTTTAGTGCTACAAGGTGGCTCGATGGTTAGCACCGTCGCCTCACAGCTAGAAGATCCCCAGTTCGTGTCCCCGTTTGGACGCCTGAGATCTTTCTGCGTGGAGTCTCCATGTTCTCCCTGTGCAGTGTGGGTTCTCTCTGGGTTCTCCGGCTTCCTCCCACAAT
The DNA here is from genome assembly GCF_000690725.1 of Stegastes partitus. Lineage (NCBI taxonomy): Eukaryota > Metazoa > Chordata > Actinopteri > Pomacentridae > Stegastes > Stegastes partitus. Next base: position 79,666 of record NW_007577967.1, read on the forward strand.
CCAAAAACATGCTGAGGTTAATTGGTGATTCTAAATTGTCTGTAGGTGTGAATGTGAGTGTTCTTGGTTGTCTGTCTCTAAGTGTAGCCCTGTGATAGACTGGTTACCTGTCCAGGTGAACCTGCCTTCACCCTGAGTCAGCTGGGATAGACTCCAGCCCCCCGTGACCCTGGTGAGGACTGAGCGGTCGACATAGTTAAAGATTTGGGGCTTCATATGGATGTCTGCTGACAGGTCCGTACAGATCCTCAGACCAGGGTGATCACTCACTCTTTCAGAAGTGGATGAAGACAGTATGAATTGGTCTGTATGCTACAGAAGCTTCACCCTAGCAGCTGATTGGCTCCTTTGGTTTGTGACATATGAAACCCTGCAAGTCTGAACCTGTTTATAAGACCGTCATCAGTTCACTGCAGCTATTCCACTCATGATATTCTGGCACCCTGTGGACATGTCAACAAGGTAAAAAAACAACTGCAGTTTCCCTGGAGAAGGTCTTAAAGCAGACACTATGAAGTTATCAGCTCAGTATTAGACACCATGACCTGAGACACTGGGTTTGGCTGAACTCCGTCTTCACAAACAGCATATCTGCGCTGTAACCTGCGACCTCATCAAATATTTGAACAGGCAGCACCAAGGAAAAGCAGCAGCGGCGGTTAGTTAGCTTGTGTACTTAATGTATTCAAACGGAAGGCTTTCAGAAACTTATCTCAAACACTGCTCTATCAACACAACTCCCAGAGCCAGAGCCAGAGCCAGAGCCAGAGCCAGAGCCAGAGCCAGAGCCAGAGCCAGAGCCAGAGCCAGAGCCAGAGCCAGAGCCGGCCCCTCCAGCCCCTCCAGCCCCTCTGACAGCTTCCGTAGCCGCCCTCCGTTATCCAGAAACTTCTCTCTCACCTGCTTACGGCACCACGAAGTACATGACGAGGAAGAAGGCGATGTCGAAGAGCACGAAGACCCAGAAGTCAAACCAGTAGGAGTGTTTCGGTAACGACACCGAAGCTCCTTTAGGCTTCTTCAGGTCTTCTTCGAACTCAGTCACGGGAGTCGCACCGGCGCCCATTTCTGCTGAGGCCGCAGCTGCCAGTGGCTTCTTCTTCTTCTGCTGCTGTTATTGCGGCTGCGCTGCTGCGTCTTCTTCTTCTTCTCTTTTGTTGGCAGCTTCAACTGCTTCACTACCGCCACCAACTGGTAGAGTGCGATTCAGAATGACTCGTATTTACAATTTTCATTAAAAAAAGAAAAGAAAGAAAGAAAAGAAAGAAAACTCTCATATACTCTTCATGAAATTAATTAGTCTAAGATTGTGAATTGTGTATTTTTTTATAACACTTACTTTTTGAGTTATTATGTAGAATGTCTAAATGATCCAATTTTGTTTTTGTCTTTCTGAATCAACTTCCTTCTTTCTGCCTGAAATTTCATCCACATCTGTCTGTATGATGTTATCTGTTCTGAAAAGTTTGCTGTTCAATCCAGTGTGTCCATATCTATTATCTTATCTCTCCTCTTCATGCCTGAGCTGCTGAAGCAGAATAAATCTCTCTTATCTTTCTGCTTTGGTGAAGGCGGTTTACTTTTGTGGATTCTATCAACTTGAAATTACATTTTGCCTCTTTAAAATGGAATTCGGATTTCAGCAAAAGTGTGGAAATGAAGTTTCACTACATGTCGAGCATTGTGTGTCTGACGCTTTTTTTCATATTTTTGTGCCACAACTCAACCGTAGTTTTATTCAGAATAATAGTAGCTCTGATGACAAAATCAATATTTTATTTTGGAGTAAAGTAAGTATTGGAGGCGGAAGAATTGGAAACTTCAAATTTTCTCCACTTAAAATGAAGTTGCATCATGAGTGGAATCAAAAGATTAAAGTATGTGACATTAATTTTACTGAATTTGGATCAACTTCATATATTTTGCGTGTTACCAACTGAAACGATTCATTTAAGTTTGTCCAAAAAAAATCTCTCTCTATATATTTTAGTGCATACTTAGTTTCTCCCACTTTCCTCTGACCTCTATAAAAGCACCATCCTTTGCTTTTCTTTCTTTCCTTCAGTCTTAATGATTCTCTTTATTTCTGTCCTACTGTATGACTCATCATTTGAATCCTGTTTGGTAAACTTCTATCAGGATCAACTATCTGACTGATTGTTCTGCAAACTGATGCTTGAATTTGAACAAATCTTTTTTTTTTTTAAATGTTCTTGTCTCTTCTCTGAAACCTTTCTCTACTTTAGAACTGAACTCTGGAACAGTAAATCATACTTCCACTTTATTTCTTAAACTCTTTATAGTTGGACAGGTGTTGAATTGATCCACCTGAAGTTGCTTTGTGTGTTCAAAGCTTTATGTTTCCCTCCTCTCCTTCTCCCAGCTGAGTTTTAAAGTGTCCTGTGTGGGTGATCTTAACAAACAACATATCAAATAGTTCTTCAAAAGATTCAAGGTTAATTTGAAAGCAGGTTTCTTTTCTTTGCAATGAGCCTTCAATGTTTTTTTTTTAAACTAACATGCACCTTTATCTACTCTTCTATTCTCTGATACAATGCAGACTAATCTTTGAGTAATTATACCATATACACTAAGTGTCAGAAAGATATCACCAAAACCTTATTGCCTCTGTGGATTAGTTGTCTTATCTGACTACTGACGAGACTGGCATGCTCTCTGTATTCATGTTTTAGAAAAAGGGCAAAAACAAACTCACATTTAAGATGCTACATGCCAATATGCCAATGCTTGGGTTCTTTTTTTCTCCAGATAATTAAGATATTCCGGTCGGTTGTCAACTTATTTTGACCCTTCAAAGCATTTGCTGGGTGTTTTTTGTTGTTGTTGTTGCTTCTTTTCCTTTTTCATTCACTGTGGGCTCCTTTTCACAACAATATAAAATCGTGCACCTTTCTAAAAACAGCATCGTCATAGATTTAGATTGAACTCAAAAGTGTGTTTTGTGTAGTTTGAAAAGATAAAATGCCATAAATCATAAAAAAGAGAAAACAAAAGTGACATTTCATTGATTATTTACTCAACAAACATACTCTGCATCAGCTCTAGAAAGACATTTCACCATGCTGGATGTATCTTCTAACAGCCTGCTGACAACCTGCTCCTCTGTATACTGTTATTGAGCCACGCTGCGTTTATTTTCTTGATCAACTGTTTTTGTTTTTATTTTCCTCTCAATCTTTCTTGTCATCTTTTCTCAGCTCAGCCTGCAGCTCAAACAAAAATACATTTGTTTTTGACTCCTTTTTGCAGCAGAGTCATTCTAGTCTTCTCAGTTTCTCAGAGTGCAGGAATTAGTTGTTTTCTTTTACAGGATCAGGTGCAAATGGCTTACTTATTACTGAATTAGACTTGTAGTGTGGTTATTCAAACACATCTCATCTGTAGTGATCAGGGTCATCTGCTGGGTCAATGTTGGGTATTAATTCGTCGTCCTCCAGTTGCAGTCATTTCTCTTTTATGGGCTGTGATGCATTTTTTGGCACGGAGTACAACATCACACCACTTTTTAATTATTATTATTTTTTATTTCTGCTAGCGATCTCTCCTCTGACCGAACAGAAATTACGCTGGTGGTCATCTTGTCCCATATAGTTTTTTTCTATTTTCCACTGCTTATCCCAACATTTCACACACAGAACAATTGTTTCTGGTTTGCTTCAACCTCGCTGACAAGTACTTCAATTTCAGTTTTTGAAAAGTTCCTCTTTTTCGCCCTCTTTGCCTTGATGATGAAAGGTGAGGGGGTTGTTGCCCTATATGGTTAGCTGGAGGCGTTTCTGAAGGCAACGAGCACGGTGATTAAGAACAAGTGGGCTTTATCAGCACTGATGACTTACTGATGTGTGTACGACCCACGAACACATTTGATAAATACTGATTTCTTTTTTTTAACCAACATTCTAAATTTAATTTGTGAAACAGAATTTAGAACCGTTTCTACGCACTGATGATAAATGAGGCCCCTGGTTTTAAGCTAAGATTCATTTTTTTCCCTTCATACATCACACATGATTAGTTCAAGAGCTGTTGGAAAGCTGACTTGGGTTTTGGGATTCAGAGCTAACATTTGCATCGTTTCAAGTCTCCAGAGACTTAAGGATCAGATGGTATCACCCACACATAGTTTCACTATTGGCATAACAGAGAGAATTTCATACATGTAACACTCTTTGGTTGAATCACCATCACTTGGGACCATCTCTCATGTGTGCTCAGTATATTCTGTGCCCCGTTTAATTAGAGCTACGGGATGTAAAGAACTTCATTTTAAATATTTTATCCATAAAATTATTCATCTTCAAGTGTTTTTTTTGCAATAGATCCCCTAACTGATGCTTACATTACAGCTTCTGTCTACTCTACCTGCCTCTTATGCCTGCATTTGTAACTCCCAACACACAACAAGCTCGACACAAAAGACAAAACTCAACAAATTGTTTGCTTGTGTGACACCAAATACCATTTATTAGGGCTTTACAAAGACTACAAAATCCTCCAGATGAGTTAAATCACTGTCTCTGTCTATTTACATGATATGTTACATACAAATGTACAAAATATAAAACATTTAAGGACAAATGTTTCACCCAAAAAGAAGAAAAAAACTTTCTCTCAAACCAGAGTAAATGCTATGGTTTTCAACTGAGATGTAACTGCAAAGTGTAAGTGGGAAAAATTACCAGTTGATCATCAACACTATGGTGTACACTGTTAACGGTGTCGAAGCTCTGCTAGCTCGGGAACTAATGGCCTACAACAGGAGTGTAGATAGGTTTGATACATGGGTCTAGGTGAGGAGCAACCTGTAACCATGGTAACTACCCCCTTAGCATGCAACTACACACCCTTGCAGACACGAGGTGGCCGAAAAAATCTGTACGAACCATCAGAGGCTGCGCCGCTGAGACACGAGTGAAGCTGAACACAGGTAGGATTGTAGAGGAGAAGATTGTCCTGAGGTTGTGACAACATGACTTCTTGGTCTCTGATGGGTTTGAATTGACCAGTAGCACCTGTAGGTTTTGTTGGTAAGTGTATACAGTACGGTGTCAGGTCAGCTTCAGTGCCTCGGACAGCGAGCGAGCCTAACGTGGCGGTAAGCTCGGGGGGGTCGGGACGTCCAGAGAGGAGGTGCTTCTAAGGAACAACGGGCATTCCTAAAGACGGAGAGGGTCCAGAGAATATCATGGCAGGATGAGGAATACTGGAGAAGTGCCTCTTTATTCTTTAATCTTTTTTTTTCTCAGGTTGTGATTTTAGTGAGTTAAAAAACTGTTTCTTACTGTACACCGTATGCCTCCTGCATAGGCAAAACATCCAATCACCACAAGACGCACACCTGTTTCTGACAGCGTGTAGAGTTTTTGCATTAGTTATTTTCTTTTTTCTCTCTGTTTTCAAAGTACAATAATTTACTCAGCGGGTTAAGCATATTGTAACATCAACAGGGCAGAATGCATCTTTGATTCACTGTGCAAGACTTAAGTATTTACAACCCACCCCGACCTCAAAGTGTGCAAAACCAACCCACTCGTTAAACAAAGAGAGGACAATCAAAATTCAAAATGGCTTCCGTCCAATACACGCATACATAAAGGTAAAGGTCGCTTCTTAATGCATCCCCTTTAAAAAGCTTCAAAACATGCTCATCAGGCTAGAAAACCCTAAACAGTTTGGTTGTGCTCCTGTCAGTTCAAGTGAGCCCAGCTCAACTGGGCGCAAAACGACAACTAAAAAATACCCCACCCCCGAGTTTTTAAACTGCTTCTTTTTTTCTCTTTTGTTTTGTACAATATTGGTCAGTTTTAAATTCAAATACAGCATCAACTCTGTTATACTCTTAACTGTCAGAAAGAAGAAAGGGTGGTTTGGAGAAAGAGGGAAGGAGGGACGGCAAACAAAAGTGGCTGTTTTTCCAACTACAAGCAGCATCTTTGACGTAGCAGGAAGCAGATCATCATCATCATCATCATCATCCGACATTAGCATCTCGTCTTCTCACTTTGACCAATGGGAGCAGAGGATGCTTCAAAAACATTTGCACATTTAAGGCAGTGAGAAAGCACCAATATCATTGTTCCCTTATTCAGCTCTTTGGCTGAACTTGTACATAGAGGCAATACTTTTGATTTTGGTACCTCATGGACACAGATGGATGCAGATGCTGGACTAGAGTGTCTAACGAGGGGCCAGGAAGTCTCTGAATACTCACTACATAATTACTTTAGTTCGAGTCAGTTTGGTGCTTTCCCGTCACCTTCTGAATTTCCCTGTCGCAGCAATCCGTGCGGCTCTGCATGATGCTTAAAGCCAAAATAAACGTGGCTATTCCCGTGACGAGCCACAGAGGGCGCTGCCTGCTGCTCTCGCGGCGCGTTCAAAGCTAAAAGTGAAGGCCGACAACAACTTAATCTAAGTCTACAACCGTGGTCGGCTCCGCATTGTGATGTAAAGTCTGTGGGTGTGCACGTTTGGCAGTCGAATCAAAGGGAAACATTGGCACTTTTCCATGTTTTCTTCACAGTAGCAGTGTGGCTGGATGACACACAGACAATGCGCTTTCGTTGTGCTTGTTGTTGGCAATGAGGGGCAGCGAGGAGCGGCTTGGCAGTGCCTGACACTGAGGAGGTTCAGGGTTCAGGAGACCAGCACCATGAGGCTCAACTGACCACTGAGCTGAGGGCAGGACGAGTGTCAGCGTGTTAGAATGCTGTAAATCTCGTGATCCTAGTCGGGCTGTAAAGGCCTCACAAATGTCCTAAATGAGCCAAGTCTGATCAGAAGAAGTATAGACGGCAAAAAATGGTGATATAGTGGTAAACAGTGAGGCGAACTAAAGTAACCTTTAGCCCTAAACGTGACTCCTGTGAGGAGTCAGTTCAGTTAACAGCTGCTATCAGACACGACTGAAACATGAAATCAATCTGATGGTCCAACTTGTGAGTGTAAAACATTCACTGTGAGCACCAGAGGGCGTGACATCACCTGAAAACTTGACAGTATCCTCCTCTCACTTGCCTCCCTCAGTATGTAGGGGTCTTGCTCAAGACAGTGCCTTGCTCGAGGACACTCTGGCAGGCTGGATTGTTGCTCAAACGAGGGATTGAACCGATTTAAAAAGTCTCCGATTAAAGGAGAGTCTCCTACTGCTGCCTGTGTGTAAGTGCATTTCTATGAGTGTATGTGTCTGTGAGAAGCACCTCTGTAAACAAGGAAAGACATAAACAACAGAACCTGCCCCCCCACCCCCCACCCCCACCCCGAATGTAAACATCTGAAGATATAACTGGCTAAATAAAAAAATCCAGTTTTGTCACGTCAGACTCTAGGCTTCCTTTCGAGATCCAACGTTACATTAATGGCGTGAACTGTGGCTCATCGCGGCTGAGCACAAAACGTGATTCACTCCTTGGAAGTCAACTTCAGAGGAACTTAAAGTCCTTTATCAGACACGCCCCGCCTACGTATATGAAAAGTTGTATCCTTAAAATGTTATACACCCAGTAAAAAGGAACACGATTTGATCTCAGTGGAGGAATCCAACATGTGTCATTGTTTGTCATTGTGACCACTGAGGGCCACGTTGGCGACTTTATACATAAAATAATTTGGTTTAATATTGCACCATCATTAAGTAAAAATAGGACTTTTCTCTCAAACGGTGGGTATACCATTTGGATAATAGAACTTTTCATATAGCATACATCTGTGGACTATAGGGGTGTCTGCTAGCGACGGGGGTTCGAAGGTTCCCAGGTTCTGGGGGTTCTGGGGGTTCTGGGTGTTTGCCAGCGCGGCTCTTGCTCTCATAGCGCCGACTCCAGCGAGGAGTCCAGCTGGTCGTCATGGTGACTCGTGCTGTCGCTGTCGCAGCTCTGCGTGCTGGAGTAGTTAGCTGCCTCCTGCAGCCGTAGCAGCATGTTCATCTGCAAACACAACACAGCAAACAGTTAGATAACAGAGACGGTGGAGGGGAAACACAACACACGTACAACCTGTCGCGTAAAGTCGCTCAGGTTTCATCACATATGCAGCCCAATATTGTAAGGCTTGAGTTTGGGTCTTTAAGATTCCCAACCTGGGGATCAGCTCCTCACCAAGGGGCAACAAGATAAGTCTGACGGGGCTCCAAATGATTAGAAGGAAAGTAAAGGCAGTGGTGACTCCAGCAGGTTAATCCTCTGAGTCAAGAAATAGCTGAGCTGATCACTGGTGATGCACGATATTAAAATTTCTGGCCGATACTGATATGGAGAGTTCTGATATCGCCAATAACTGATATTACTGATGTTACCGATATCGATATTCAATTTTTGTTCACATTGAACAATGAGTAGAAGTAAGCACTGTGAGAAAACTATTCAGAAGAAGCCCAAATTAGACCACACAGTCTCCTTTATTACATAACAAAGTAAAACATATTTAAACATATTTAGTGTTCAAGTCCAGCACCATTAAAGTAAAAACATCTGTGAAATAGCAGCGATACCAAATGTAGAGACGAAGGCGCTAATGTTAGACAACCATCGGTTTTTCACATCGGCTAAATTTGTTCATCAGACCAATACTGATAAATGGGAAAAAACACTCATATCAGCCGATACCGATGTGGTTGTTGATATATTGTGCATCCCTACTCATAACTAGAGAATAACAAACAATTATTTTTTAAACTTTGGATTCAGTGAACTTTAGGGGTGTTGGTAAATGGATTTCTTTACCTTTGGTTACAACCAGGCCAGCAGTTTCTACTTGTTTCCAGTGTTTGAGCTAAGTTAAGCTAACTGGCTGCAGCCCGACACCAGCGTTACACTTTCAGCATCTGAGTGACCCCGAGAGTCCGACTGATGTTAATCTGTCACTTGTCTATCTACAGCCCACAGTTTAAGGTCAGTGTTACAGTATATGTCAACAGGATTCATCATATCAACGCTTCCCATTCATTATCTGCACCAGCAGCCGTGCATTCAGGTAGCACTGTGTTGGGTTTCCACAGACAGGGCATCACACTGACCACAAAACACTGTTAAATTATCTGTTGTCCATCTAAAACAAAGACAGATTCAGCAACTCCAAGGATTTTTTTCTCAACTCAAATGCTAAGAAAACGCATTTCACTGAACTGTTTTCATAATATATTCGACAGAGCCACCATGCTGGTAGTAATCAGCTGAAATGTTGCATGACTGTCGGTGCAGACGCTAATATTGGGCTGCATGTGGAGGAGTAATTTGTGGAATGATGACATTTATGTCACGTTGACCCTTGCGTACTTAGGAACATGAATCGTGCAACAGTGGCCTTCTGCTACAAGGGCAGTAGAGTGCAGGCACCGAATATGCTGATCGACTGCGACTGTATGCAACAGGTACCTCAAGTAGACTATAAAATAGCACCATCCCAGATTTAGCCTCACTTCACGTTCACAGAAGGGCTTGATGGAGACTTTTCTGGTGTGAAACTTATAAACTGGGTAAAAGTGCATGTATATCAGCTGTTTTTGGATTGCTGTATTATCCACATCTGTGCCTATTAAAGTGGCCATTGAATCTATATTTAACAAATAGATTAGTGACATCAATCTTCTCATCTAACTGAACAGAAAATGAAGAAGCACATTTCCCAAAATGTTGACTTATTCCTTTAAGAAGTCACTGGCCAATAAGTTTGAGAAACAGTGGTTTGGGTCGACTCCGTAAAATTAAAAGTGATGCAGGATTTTATAAACATGACTCAGAGTAGCTTGTTTATCTGAGTTTTGATCTGAGTTTGCTCTTTGCACTCCTGGCTGTACTTTCTCTGTCCTCGTAAAGAACTCTCCATGCACTGGTCACATTCTGAAGACTGAAAAATTGCTCACTACTGAAAATAAGTCAACGTAATGACTCACCAGTCTTGTCTGTTTATATTTTACATGTGCTAAAAAGCCCCTTTAAAAACCTTGTGGTAAATCACTGCAATAAAACAGCAGAACTCTTCATCCCTGCAACAGAACTAATGGTCTAAATAATGCAGAAGTGCTGCTGCATCTGGCTCATCGCTCCAAGTGTTCCTAAAATGAGCCCTGGCACACCTGCGCTCGAAGCGGTCGCGCCTGGACACACACACACACACACACACACTTGCACAAATGCAAACACACACTTGCTAAATCAAGCCAGTCGTTTTTGGATGGCTACCCTTTAATTCCTTCTGGGCTGCAATAACCCACCAAATGGAAATTAATTCTCACTCTCCACCCATTGCCTTCTTCTCTGCCTTAATAGTTGATCTTCCAGTGTGTGTGTGTGTGTGTGTGTGTGTGTGTGCTACTACTTTACTAGAGTCATTTATTGAATTTCTCACATTGCAGTAGCCGTCTCATTACAGTCTTCTGTAGAAACTTTGCTTGAATTTAGTGAGTTTCTGAACATACACACTGTATATACACATATACAGGTTTACAGAATGAAACCAGTGGATTTGTGTTCACATGTGGATGCCATTTACATTTTCAGTTCATGTTAAATAAATCTTAGCTGCCCTCATATCTCACTAAGTCGCCCCTTTTGACATCATAACTCTGAACAAACTAAACTCTCCACAACTCACCAGCGGGTCTCCCTCTGTGTCACTCTGAGACACTTGCTTGGACGAGGCCCCCTCCTTGGACGAGCTGTAGCCGTCGTATCCCACGTCCTCCGGCCTCAGCTGGAGCAGCGCCTGGCCCTCCTGCTGCAGCAAGGCGGCGTTCCACGGATACGTGTCGTTCACCCACTTGGACGGATCCTCCCACGCGGCTCTTTTGCCATACAGCTGCAGGAAATGTCCAAAAAGGAGAGGAGGTGCACAAGAAAGTGAATAGTGAACAACTGGCTTTTTGATGGTAGATCACAAAGTGTCTGTTTCTATTTTCATACAACTCTGTTTGTCATGAAGTTCTTTGTGAATTCTACATCCTTAAAAATGTGCAATCACACCAAGACAAAGTGCTGTATACTTTCTCTAAGCTCACCTTCTACTTTGAAATGATATTTGCAGATAGTGAGACGCAAGAGTTGTGTGAGGTGACATAAAAATCACAGACCGTGGTGACGATCAGTTTCATTACTCGTCTCATATCTTTTTAACTGTGCCGGTCACAGCGGTGCGCGATGGAAATGAGAGCAAGGGCCCGACTAACTCAAGTTTAAGTACGTAAGTGCCAGCAACTATTTCAAATGTTTTATATGCTTTTGTGTAGTTTAATGTGGAGAGATGCATTGACATTTGTAAGCTGACCATTCTGTATGTTCTGGATGTAAAAACTAAACCTGAAAAGTAACAACAACTGAAGCTGTGACATAAATGCAGTTTAAAACACTATATTTCAGTTTGACATGTAGTAGAGCATAAAATGGTAATACTCTAAAGGAAATGATGAACATTTGGCCACCAAATAAGGATGCAATTAAAGCAACAATAAGAAGTGTTTTAGCTTAATTTACACAAAGCCTTTTGTTTTCCTTATGACACTAAAAAGACTTTACTCAGATTATGTTTTAATATCTGCACATAAATGGTATCTCTTCCAAACAGCTGACTGTTAGTGGAAATTCAGATTGGAAGATACATTTTAAATCTACCAGTAACTTCTATCTTGTGGTCCAGATATTCATGTATTGCCAGGACGTACCTGAAGTCCTTCCCTGACAGCCTCCAGCAGGTAGGGCACCAGGGAGTAGTTCCACAGGTCAGTGAACCAAACCCGAGAACCTTCTACATCCATGGGACAGGACAGGAAGAGACGAGGGCCTGTGGGGACAAAAGAGCCCAGATGATGAGTGTTTGCTTGATGGAAGCTGGAAAGACCAAAGACATGGAGCAGACACGCAAGAGTGGAGACAGAGGAACATTTCACCCTGTGCACCCCAGGGCAGTTTCTGGTTGCTGTTTTGCTCCTGTCACTCTTTTTGTCACTGTGGGCTCATTTTTCACTGCAGAATAAATCCTGCACCTCTACGGAAACAACACAACCATGACTAGAGTTAGGGAGAACTCAGGAATGTCTTCTGTGCTGTAACCATTTATAATGCTGATAATCATTTAAAAAAGTACAAAAAAAAGTTGAATTTCTTTTTTGCAACCTTTTTTTTTAACTTTTTTTTGACAAGAATTGAAAAAAATCCTGCTGTAAATAGGCTGTTTTTAATGTAATTTTTTACACGAACAATGCAAACGGTTTATATTTGGTATTAAAAAAAAAAAATGAAAACAATATTTTGATGAAATATGACATTTCTATTCCTTTTTCCCCCCAATTTTTTCCTGATTAAACTGTACAATACACATTAGATATTTACAGATCATCACAAAGTTCTTTCTTTTATATATATGTGTATTTTTATTTTATTTTTTTACAGTTTCTCGTTCTGATTAATGGTAAAATGTTGGTGAATTTTTCATGCCTTTCTCACTCGCAAGCAGGTTTTCAGTAAAAAGGCTAAATTCAAGCAACATTTATTGACTTTAAAATGTTTGATTGCTCAGATATATACATGAACATTAGTGTGCTCTGCAGACTGACAGTTGCTACAATGAGACACCACAGAGGCGTCAGTATTGGCTGAACAGAGCAGACACTAGAGAGTGAATGTGTGTGCATGTGTTTGTGTGAACTGACCTATAGTGACATCTGAGGAGCTGTGTGCCTCCAGGAAGCTGTTGAGGTGATGCCAGGTCTTGGGCATCCAGTCAATGATCTTAATCAGGTCATTGCTGCGCATGTTCTTATCGATCTCTGTCTCTATCAGCTTCCGCCGCAGGAATCGGCCCAGGAAACCTTTGACCGGCTCGGTGTGGTTGGTGCACAGCACCCACCTGTGAAAGGACAGATGATCAATGGTGAAACAAAAGCAGAGGAGGAGCTCATAAAAAAGCTCAGCATTAAAGCAGAGTTCTCATCAAGGCGAGGCATTTTAGAGATGATGTGATGACAAAGTGATGCCATTTCTTCCATCAGTATAAAGAGCTTTGGGTTTATTTTACGTAACTATAATAAAATCATAATAAATTAACGTCTGGCTCATGATGAGCTTTCTCTAATCACATTGTATTTGCCAAATCATCAGCTAGTCAAACATGCCAAAGAGAAATGATCCTCACTCAGAACATGCATCACAGCAGATTAATTTCCATTTAACGAGGCTAATTATCCAGGAGACATAACTAGAGCACTCCCTGTGGAAACGAGCCTTTAGTTTACAGTGTGTGAGACATAACGTGGTGACAGAGAATTGAAATCAGACTCGTTATCCAACAGGTAAGTTGATGCAAAGCAAATAAAACTACTAGTTATGTCTTTGAGGGATGGATAATATTCGTACGTGATGTGTGTGACGTGCTGTTCAACACAAAATGAAAGACATTGTATAGATATATACATAGTGGTGTAATATTGAAAGCATCACAATACAAACCTGAAGTTGTGGTGCAGCTCAAGGTTGGGAGAGGAGGAGACTCCCTGGTTCATGGTTCCAATAACATACGGGCTGCACAGAGACAAACAACACACAGGATTGTTCAGTCATGAGTGAACAATGCAAACTGCTGTGAGGTCGGTAATGATAGACAAAAGGACAACCGTCTAATATGGGAGACTTGTAGGGTTGAAAATGTGTTATTGACTTACTTTTAATTAACTCCATGAACCCGAGGCTGTTTTCAGAGTAATGCCACTACTTTTACATTTAAGCTCTTATCTTGGTCATTATAAAGGCTGGTGATACATGCTGTAGCTTGTGGGCTAGATAGAACTCCCATCAGCTGATATGATAAAACTTTCAGGTTTTATATAGTGGCCTTCATGGCAAGGGAAAAAAATGTGAAATTGTTTTTAAATGCATCTCGCCATAAAATGCTGGTTGTACAGAAAACTTTTCATAAGTGTGTAGGAGAGACTGCCTGGGATCTGGCAGTATCAGAACCATGAGGGTGGGATACGGTATGATTAATAAATGTGGCAAAATATGTGATTAGTGCTGAACAGAAACTCATTTTAT
>NW_007577967.1:94059-147448 GCF_000690725.1 Stegastes partitus
ATTAAATGAGATGGCTACTCGGATGCAAGAGTTAAACATTTTATAGACTTAATGTGATAAAGAGGAGTGTTTTAATCGATACATCTGACTGCCTCAGCGTGGTACCATTTATCAATAGTGAAGAAGAAACGTCCTACTGTAGTCGTAAAGCGCACTTCTTCAGCTGTATTCCCTTGCCCCCTTTTTCATAAAGGTTTCTCTTTCCTTATCTGAGTCCAGCTTGTGAGGATAGTGTGCCGAACAGACTGTAAAGCCCACTGAGGCAAAATTGTGATGTTTGATTTCAGGCTGTGAAAATAAAACCGTCTTGACTTGACTGGAGCCGTGACCAAAGCAGAACTTGTCCCTACAAGGCTTTTCATCTCAGAGGAGAGGATCACTTCTGACTCACCATTTGTGGTACTTGCAGTTGAGGAAGCCGTTGAATATGTCACTGAGGGAGCCGATGTGGTGGAGGTTGTCCAGGATGACCACAGTGGGGAGCTCTGTGTCCGTCTCCTCAGAGTTGCACTGCTCTGCCAGGTTGGACAGGTACTGACGCAGGTCCTGTGTTAAAAAGCATTCATGGCTTAAGAGTGCGGAAATGCAAATTTTGAAGGTTTGATTTGGAGCATAAAGGTCCTAAAAGAAGTCATTTTGTTAAATATTAGCAAAAAAAGAGCAACGTGGTTTTAGCTCCCACAACCAATGCGCTTTTTAAATGTCAGCTAAAAAATAACAGTCCTCAAACTTTGGTAGAAAATCCACATAATAGCAGTCAATGTTTGACATTTACGGCTTGTACATCTGTCTGCACCATTCCCGTTTCTCCCTGTGGTCAAACTTTTACTATCAAAAACTACAAATGAGTAAAATTGCCATGACTGTTTTTAACATTATCAAAAACAGCTATTGGGGATGCATGTCACATTCAGAGGCTCATTATTTAAATGGCATACATTTTTCCTTTGATCAAAAAAAATGTCAGCTTGTCGAGTCAGACTGTCAGAATCAAAGACTGAAGCCTTTTTTTTCTCCAAGAACTGCAATTTTGTCACAGCATTCAGTGATCACACGGAGAGGAATCCAGGGTAGAGGAGGCAGAGAGGGCAATTATGATGTACACAGAGGAAGAAAACAACCAAAGGAGCGATGTGTACATCTTTGATGATTGTGCATATTTTCATGAGACATACAAAATCTGGTTGGGCTGAATGGTACAAAAAAAAAAGATGTTACAAAAGTACAGACATCAGGGCAAGAATGAACTGAAAGAATTCTAAACTGCAGTGTGTGGATTTCTAAACAACAAAAAGTAAAGCTCTCTGTTCTTCCCACCTTGCTGGAATTCTGGTCCACGTTGAAGCTGGCCACGTTGTGCTCAGTCACCTCCTGCCCCATCTGGGAAATGATGTACTCGGCCAGCTTGGCAGCCAGGAAGGATTTACCGGTGCCGCTGGGTCCTGAGAGGATGATCCGACGGTGCTCCATCAACAGGTTGAGATACCTCTGGATGATGGGCTTCGGGATGAGCGTATCAAACACGAGGCTGTCTATGCTGTTCTCCTTCACACCTGTGATGAGGAGGGAAGGAATGAATGCAGCTACATTTTTAGACTGTAAAAGGAGGTTAAAGTTAACATTGATTTCTCTAGACTCAAGCAGCTTCCTTGAGAATCCAAGCCAGGTTTCTATATGATCCTGAAATAGACGCTCCTGGCTGAGGTACCTTTCAGGTTGACCTTGATGACGTTGTTGTCGCCCACCAGGTAGCCGCAGGGCAGCAGCTCAGGCACTTCGGAGGCGTGGGAGCGGATCACCTCGCCCATCCTGTAGCAGACAATGCTGTCTGAGCTGAGACCCAGGCTGGTCAGAGGATCTACCCGAAACACGTACTCCTGCAGGGAGGGAGGGCGGCGGAAAATGAACAACAGAACTACTGGCCAGGCTTAAACACACAGATCCTTTCTAGAGTATGATAACAGTGGAGTGAAACAAAGGTTTGGGATGTTTTAGGCTTTCCAGTTTCAGATCAAACCGTAAGAAGGCTGGTTTAACTTTAATTTCACATAAATATTCTAATTTAAATCCCCAAAGGTTACATATAAATAACTTGAACCTACTATTTTGAACACTCTAAGTAATTAAGCCGAGGTTGCACTTATTTGGCTGTAAAACACTTGATAATCCCACAGAAGCACTTTAGGGAAATGTCGTGTTTTCTGAACTGTGGCAGCCATATTAATTTTAGCAATTAAGGAACATATTGCTACAATCATCTCTTACTTATTTCTCATTTAAAGTCCCTGAACCATCTGTGAGAAATAAATAATTTAAAGGCGTCTTGTTGGTCATCACAGGATTTTCTTGACATGCTTTCACAATATATCTGACAGAGCCGGCAGCCGAGCCAGCTGATGATGGTGTAATTAGAAAAAGAAACCTCTGTTCTTTGGCTCTTGTTTTTATATTTCATATATAATGTATATATTTTTATACTTTATTTTACCTGATATCTATTAAGCAGATCAATACGCTGCTAATACAGCAAAAGAACATATCAGCAGTAAAGAGTTCATTTTGACTGTAATAATTCATCAGATACACCGGTGACACATTCAGTGCACAAACTTCCAGCTACTAAAGTGGTGCACTTCATTGTTTATATTGTTGTACCTCAGATTTTATTTCTTTTTGTGAAACAGGATCAGATGACAAATCATCCCCACAGTACAGACAGAAGCCAGACATTCCCACATCAAAGGAGATCGGGGCAGCATATTCAGCTTGTATAAAGACACATAGTTTATTATTTGCTATCTGTGCTTAATAAGAAGACACCAGTTCCTCTTTATTATTAAGTGTACAACAGCTATATAATATCTAACCAGTGTCTGTGCTTCACACCCGTACTGACAAGTTCCAACTACAATAACATGCTTGGATTTGTCAGTGCAGACAATTTGATTTGTAACGTAGGGTATTTTGGTACCACGTATTGGCTGAATTCCACTTAGGGTTTTGGTGTTGTGTGTACTGGCTATAGGATCCATCATGCAATGTGGATAACCAGCGTATGCTACCTTCTACCCAGGTGGGTTTGCAGTGTCTGCATACTTGGGGGAACTTTTCATTATGCTGCAATGTAGTGCTTTGCATCATGTCTTTTTTGTACAGCGTATGTGTAGATTTTTTTTTGTTCGTTTTTCTGGTCTTTATAAATAAATTGTTAAAAAGAAACAAGGGTTGATTGGATTAGGGTTTCCACAAATCAAAGAGCCAATCATGAACAAGGAGCCGCATGCAGCTGGCAGCGACTGACGTTTCAAATTGAGGCCTGTGCTTGGTTCATTATGTAACTGGTTTGGCTTATTAACAAACCCAAACAGCACAGATCCATCGGTATAGTTATTAGTAACGCTTGCTCTCCCTCCGGTGATAGTATCTGTGGTGGAAAACCATCTGCCTCAGTGACTGAAATGCACCAATAAGCAATATTCTGCTTACTTTGAAGAGGCGTCGAATGACTCCATCCAGCACGTCCCACTTGGTTTTCCCGCTCACACCTATCGACCCAATCAGGTACTCCTGGCTGTGCGTACCCTGAAGAGTAGCAACAACATGAGTCAGAACAAATAACAGCACATTACGGTGGTTGTAACCGGAGACGTCGTCATCCACAAACCTTGGTGGTATTTGGCCCACTGCTGATGGTAACCACTATTCGCACGCTGCGGCCTTCCTTGCGTAGATTGCCCTCATAGCTGTCGTCCAGCAGAATGTCTGAAAGCAAAACTTTGCGTTACAAAAAGCAACCGACTTTAATCTGCCACAGCTTTGATTAATTATAAACAAACTCTCACTCTGCCTGCCAGCAAATTATAGCTGGAAATGGACAAAGTAAAACATAGCTAATCGGTTTCTTTCATGTGATAATTACTTTTACATTTAATCAATGTTCTCATCCAGACTTAGTGCACAGAATGGTAATGTAAAAAAAATGGAAATTAAACGGAGTGCAATCTAAAGAGGAGAAGCGAAGATCTTTTGGAGACAGAGGGATAAACAGAGATTAGAAATCATTCAATAAGAAGAAGTTCATTTGAGCTTTTTCTAGCTGAAGAATTGATGTTCAGTCATTATCATAGGATGGCGGATCTGCTATTGTGACAGCAGCATGGGACATAATGACTAAACAACCAAGAAAAGCAGCATGAAATCATATATTTTAACCACTGAGCTGAAATCAGACCTCCAGTCACATTTTATAACGCTGATGTTTCAAACCAGCGTGCAGAAAGCTTCTCAGTGCTACTTGTTGCAGTCGAACACGATAACAAACACAGCACATGTTGTGTGCAGCTGTGTGACTTATTAGTGTCCAGCCACCTTTAACCTTTCAGAACAATTCCCTTCCACACCATTAACTAGTCTGCTTCTAAGTCTCTTCATTCCCTTTTCTCAGACTCCATTTCAGAGAGGGGTAGGGGGTACTTTGCATTCGGCTGGCTTCCCTTAGCTGAAGGCTCTGTGTTGGGGTGATAACGGCCCGTTGGCCCACTCGTCTTCCCACGCGCCACTGCTCTTGGCTCATCCCACCATCAATTAACGAGGGCCCGAGTCCTCGGAGGGAGCTGCGCCTTCTATGTTAATTACAGGACAAGTGAGAGGGACAAACTCTTCCACTTGTCAAATGGACCAAGCCTGGAGAGGATTTTCAGCACGTTCATGTGTGCGTTACTGTGTTTATGTAATAGGGTCTTGCTCTGTTGCGAACCCTCGCAGAAGGGAGGGCAGCTATTTCATCATTTCATGCAGCTCCTCCGGATCATTCCTCTCTGCAAACACAATTCTCTCCCATTTATTGAGGCGAGTATGAAGCGAGCTAATCCAACTTGATGCTGCAGGAAAATACTTCTGCCTTAAGAGTTACTGCAGACTATAAATGGACCTTCGGCTTAACTTAACAGAAGAACAAAGCGCTTACAATGCCATGGTTTGAGGCTTAATTTCTCAAAGACTGAATACACCTAATAGAACAACTTTTCTTTGTAAAAACTAAAAATGATTTCGCTTATTGTTAGGTTGAAAACAGCCCTGACTGGCCGGTGAAAGCCTGTTTGGCTTGTCGAGACATAAAGTTCATTTTACTGGCTTCTACCACTCTCACACTTGGAACAAAGTGCTGCATGTAACGCTGATATACAAAGACACTTCAGATTGACACGCTGCAGACACCAGCGCCGACACTGAACTGACCTGACATGATGGTGTCTGTGATGTTGAGGTTGTTGAGGGATAACCCCAAGGACTGACGTGAGGAGGACGAGGAGGTGCTGGAGGTCTCGGAGGGCGGCCGGGCTGTCTTGACCGGCGTTGCTGTCGGCGTGGCGTTACCGCTGGACTTGAGGCGATCGTTCTCCGCTTTCAGTATCTCAATCTCATTCTGTGCAATAAGAAAGTAATGAAAATAAGGGTAAATCCAATAGAAACTTCATTCAAAGACACAGAATAATAAGCTGCTCCATCGGCAGACGGTCATTTTCTTCCATTCAGGCTGGCCGCCGTTGTTATTCTGAATCGGTATCATTGGAATTATTGGCTGTAAGCAGCTTTTTGATCTTCAAGGCTCTCTTTGTACTGAAGGTTAAGTCTCAGATAAGGAGTCTAACATGATCCCCATATCTGAGGGGAGACTATAGGCTTCTAAAGATGAGGCAATCCACATCCACAAAGATCCACTTAACTGAGACATTCATGCTGAATATGAGCCTCTTTTAAAATCTGAAATGACACAGCATCTCTGAACATTAGGCTTTGAAATGTCTGCCTTTTCATTATGCTGCATCAATGGCTCTGAAATAAATAAATAAATCAAATGCATTTATTTGCAAGGAGAAACATTACTTGGTGTCTTTTTATTCAGCGCCATGAAAAATTAAACAATTTTCTTCTCCCTCTGTGAAACGTGTTCACCTTGACAGGCTATTCAATGACTCCTGTGTTATTAAGTACCTGTGTTGTGATCGCTGGAAGTCTGGTTTAGCAAGCACGATCCTTTATTAGACTCTTTCTTCCCCCCGTTTCTTTCATCTATAACTGTTCAGAAAGTTTTCAGACTTTAAGACTTAAAGGGATAGTTTGACATTTTGAGAAATATGCTTATCTGCTTTCTTGCAGAGAGTTAGATGAGAAGACTGATACTGCTATCAAGTATGAATATTAATAGGGGGTTTCCACTGCGGATGGCGAAGTCTATGAAGAGCTATGCTGGCGGAGTGTTTCTCCTCTGCACCCACAGCAAAGCAAACTTGTTTACCTTGATGAAGGTGTGCTAAAAGTGTGCTAGTCGCAAACCACAAGAGCTTACCCCCTACAGCCATTTTTTAGCCTACCGTGGCTGCTTCTGTTTGCACTGTTCCTCCCTGCAACGTTTTAAAACTCCTGTGCTGATCAAGAATGTGTTTTTAACAGCAGGATGTTTGGTTTGCATCCTAAGGCAGTTAACAAAACTCTGATATGTCTGAAAGCAGCCAGTAAACAGTAGAGTCAGGCCCATATCTGAAAGCACAGACGGAAATAGAAACTCCAACCATAGAGATTCAGCTAGAAGTCACAATAGTGCTAAGGAATAAAAACAGGGAGCAACTTTTAGGCAAACTGTTTTACTTCCTAACAAGTCCATGACACACAGTTTTTACCACTGAGACATGACAGTGGTATCGACCGTATCTAAGACTGCAGATGAGCCTTTTTCCCAAAGTGTCAAACTAAAAGAGAAACTGACGTCAATAGCTAATGTGTGAGAGTGCTAGGTGAATCAACATGTCATGAGAGGCTCTGTGTGAGTGTTTGTATGTGTGAGGGAGTGTGTTTGCCTGGAGGCCTCCTTGTGCCCCGCTGGTGCCCTGTCGGCCCTTCACGAACCCACTGAATGCATTGTTAACTCCCTAACTGGTAGCTGTCATGCTCCAGTGCCTTGAGGGACCAACACGCCACTTTAGTCCAAATAAATTGGACAGACAGAGCTGAAGTTTTGCCTGTCTGAGCCTTGACACGTCTCTATGAGACGCCTGCATTTGGGCGTCTATGGAAAATTGATTAATATATCTCGAGAATTTGTCATGAGAAAGACTTTTAGACATTTTCTTGGTGACAAAACAATTCAGAATGCAATAATGAGATTTGCGTTGTCCATCACTACAAACTCTTGATAAATGTGCAGATGTGCATGCTGCTGCAGTTTGACCTTTGTCTAACAAACAGGTCAGGGCTGACCCGGGCGTAGTCTGTGAGCTTAGCCTCACCTGCATGCGGTTCATGGCCTCTCGGATCTGGTCCAGGTGGTGGGCAGAGCTAAGCGCCTCCAGGCGGATGTCTGTCAACTTGAGCTCTTTCTCCCTTAGCTCGTTTTTCAGCTGGAGGATGATTTCAGCCTCGGCCTCCGTGCATTCGCACAGCCTGCAACCGGGATTACACACAGGGAGGAGGAGGGGTCACCTTCAGGGTTAAACCAAACACACACACATACACTCCGGAGAGCACACACTTAAAGGAAACAAGAAAGCTGAAGTTCAGAGGGAAGCTGGAGTCAGTGGTGAAGACTGTATAGGCAGGTATCAGGTGAGGAGGGAAGTGGGGCATTTGGTGCAGCGAATCGCTCCCATTGATAGCACTTCTTCACTCAAATAATCTTACAAGGAAAAGATATATTCCAGTGGCAGTTCCCACAATGCACAGCTGTTCACATTTTGTAGATTGGTATGCAAGAGTTTGTGCATCCACAAAATATACAGTTGTTTTTCTCTTCTGTTATTCTGAATGTGCAGTCTGTAATGTGATGAAATATTGTCTGAGTTTGACAGAAACAATAAAAAAGCTGCAACACCAGTAAACCTAAAACCTTATTGACTGCAGGTTTTAAAGTAGCTGGTGGTGCGGAGATAGATTTTTTTTTTATTATCAGATTATGAGATTGTCACACTTTCACGGTTTGTCATTTGAATTTCAAAAACCTCCACATGCTCTGCTCCTGAGAAAACCATGTCAGACATCTTAACTTAGAATTATGTCACCAGCTGCCCAGCAGATGTGCACAGTACTCGCATGCTTGCGGAATGGCCACATGTTGGCTCTTTTTCAGTGACATACAGCCAATCTGCTCTGGCACAAAAAAACTAACTAAAAACTAACAGATGACACGTTTCCAATCCGTATTCAACTTGCTGCCACTACTCGTCCTTAACTGAGAACTGGAAACTTTTGTTTAGCAGAGACATCCGTCACCTCGGATATGTCGGTCAGAAGTTTTACAGCACTAAGATGCAGAAGAAAGTCACACCAACACAAACCACTGCACACACACTCCCGGGGAGCATGCCACACAGTGCCTATTACCGAGATCTGTGCTTGTAGACCACATGACCGTTTTGCTTTTTCTTTGGCGTCCAAATGGGAGAGGACTTGCTATCGCAAATGCACTTGCTAGAGCAGGTGGAGTAACATTAAAGAGGAGGATGTACAGAGCGGTTGGAGGAAAGAGAGAAAAGAAAAGTAAGGTGAAGGTTTAAGGACACTTGGTAAAAAATATGAAAACAATTAAAAAGAACAAAATAGGGAAGTGTACATTTTGATGTGCATACACTGTACGCACAGTGGGGAGAGGATTTTTTTGTGTATTTATGTATGTACAGCTACGTGAGAGTGGATGCATGTGTTTATAAGTACTTCTGGCAGGCGGTGCATGTAAGAACTCACTCTGTGGTGGAGGGGGAAGAGCGCAGCGTGGCAATGCTGCCTTGTCTGTTGTCATGCTGCAGTTTGGGCGAGGATGGCAGAGAGTCAGTCATCTCCTCCATCTCATCATGAGCCGACTGGGATTTGGTTTTCTTCTTGCTGAACGCCTGCTTGAAGGAGCTGCGGAGCTGCAACACACATAACACACAGGGGCAAAGACGTCAGTATTACCCCCACCGACCTCCCCAATCAGATCATGTCAGTTCTTTAGACATCATTCCTGGAGACATCACATCTTGTCAGATCAGGAAGTCACTCCGTGCTGTTTCCAAGCAATGGCCACTGTCTGGCGTAGGTAAAGAGGTAAAAAGCAAGGCCGTTAAGTATACATGAGAATGAGGGAGGAAGCAGGGGGGACCAGGCTTTTTAATGACCCTAAAAACTAGGGACGAACAGGCAATTTAAATGAACAAGAACGGAGAAAACGGAGGAGGAGAAATGAGGGGGAAGGGGAGGGTTGCTGTATCCATGCCGACGTTCCGAGAAAAGGGAGAGAGAGGTTTGCTCTGAGAGTGGAAGAAGACGGAACAAGAAAGGGAAGGAAGTGGAGATGGGGGAACAACCACTGCACACATACAGAAGACACTCTGGAAACCACTGACCTGAGCTGGGATGGAATCAGCCACCTGAAGATGCAAAACACACCCAACGTTAAGCCACACAAACACACACTCCTGCTCACTTCACAGCCAACTACAGGTGGTTCATTAAGGCTAACTGCAGCGAGTGTCACTGATTTATTGAGCACATTGTTCTGAAGAAATACAGTTACTGCTGCTGCAAGTGTGATGATAATCATGATGGCTGCTATCAGTGTTCTGTCAATTTCAGGGAGAACGCTTCTGCACAACACAATCAATCTGGTTAGTGCCCGTTTGGAATTAGCTGTCAGATTATGACTAGAATTTGGAGACATAAAGTTACCTAAATTAAAGGAAAGTCACAATTAGGATACAAACAAATGTTTTACATGGTAACAGTACAACATGAAATCAACATGAGCAACAACAAATAAGCAATAAGCAACAAATACAGAAATACAAAACTTCCATTCAATGTAAGTAATAAAAAGTGAAACACTTTACAAAACTGCCATCCATGACACTATGAATATACATACAGTACATACACGACTGGTCATGTAATGTTAGTGTAAAAGGGCCCAGTGTAGCAATAAGAAGACTAAAACCAATGTTGTACTCTCTGCATCTGTGATTCCACAAGAGTCAACAACTATTCATCTGTGGTGTTTGCAGCTGTTTGTGTCCACAAGGGAGTATAATCAAAGCTCAAGAGCCTCCACTCAACAATTCTTACATTAATTAGTTGCTGTGGTAAACTTTTTAAAATTGCAATAAACATGAATTATAGTGGGGACTAAAAGGACTGTAACTACTTTTGGAGTTATTTGGTCAAAAATTAAATGGACAAAAAGCAAATTCTGACCAAATGGTGACCTAGATTAAAAGTTTATGGATCATTAAAGTCAACAGGGTCCATCCTCTGGGAATCCTGAGAATGTAAAAATGCTGAGACATTCACCCCATGAGAGAAACTTATCAGTAAGTTGTTTAGTCAGGACCAAAGTGGGTGTCTAAAAATGTGTTCAAGCAGGCATGAAAATCACACTCATTATGTCAGGTACAGCCTGTTTGTATTCATGCACTACAATTAAAAAGCAGCCAAATTCTAACAGTAGTTCACTGTTTTTTCTAAAATACAAAATAAAGTGAAATCTGGTGCTTTTTTGGAGCCAAAAACAAACAAACAAAAAAAGATAATTAACAGTAGGCTATTGTAAAAACCGGTGGTGTTAACTGAACAAAAAGTTTTTGCACAACAGTTCACAGAGCACTTAACTATTTCATTTACACAGATAAGAATAATAGCTTTACACTAAAGCCCTGAATTATGCCATTTTTTTTATGAAGTAATTTTTTTCTTTCTAAAATAAATTACTAGAATTTGTCCTGTATTGCTGCCTTTAATAACAGTTCCCATATCCATAAAAATATAACTTGCCTTATCCTTTATCCTTCGTTGTTTTAGCTGTTTTAGTGCTATATGTATATATTTTAAAATGTTAAATAGAGTTGGTAGACTTCAGTTTTGTATCACAACGATTGAAGACATATTGGTATTTATGGTATATGTCTACAATTCACAGTTTGTGGTACAATTTAAAATGAGAAAATGTTGCAATTTACAGGCAGTTACAGCTACGATTAATGTTGATTACTGTGGCAACACTGTATAAATATAGTTCATTATTGGAAAGTCTAGTCACACAATTAAACCTCACTGTAGGATACTCAATTATACAGTCGATTATAGAGCAATTTACAGTGATTATAGCAAATGCAGTAATTACGAGTAAAATGACATACTATAGTAACACTGAAGATTTAGAGTGAAATCCTGGTGACCACAGCTGCCAGGATTGTTTTGTAATTTTACAGAAGAATTTGTTACAGTGTGTGTGGAATGATAATACACCATTTCCGCAAAGTTGTGCCTCATTGAAGGGCAAACAACTCATTTATTCCACTGTCCTTCTCTCACCACCCTGATAGCATGACACGCTGCTGTTCTCTCCTCTCCTCATTCACATATCACTAACCTCACCTCAGCTCTCTCCTCCACCCTACACCGAGGTCCAATTTATGCAAATGAATAATTAACGGCCGCTGAAATAAGGAACTGGTTGGTATTCATGAGGCTGACTTGGATTTTTCGGGGTCTCACTTAGCGCGGCAGGCTCGGGTGTTAGACTCCGTGGTGAACTTTGGGGGCTGTTAGCGTGCGTTCGGTTTCAAGGGCAGGCGTTTTGCATTGCAGCAGAGGCTGAAAGCTGGCTCTGGTTCTGTGCTGCTTGGCTGAGACAGAACTTCTAATATGTCATCTGTCCGACTCAGGGGGGCTGCAGCAAATAACAGCTCTCAGCCTGAGACGCCGAGCTGCTATTGTACACTGAACAGGAAAATCGGAGAGAAGGGCAGAGAAAGACGAAAGAGCTTTATGGTCGTTTTTCGCCTGGATTTTTGAGTATTTGCGAACATATACATTCATCAGGAGAATGAAAATTAGGAGTATTGTATAAAGAATGTCTGAGGCTGGAATTCAACTCCAACACAAGACAAGGTATTAAAGACAGCTTTAGAGTGGAGTTGGAGGAATAGAAATGCATCCCCTGCTGTGTTACACCTCCAAGCTTGACCAAATCCAATTGAGTAACTGAGGGATTAAGAGCTCTTGTCAAAAGTACTCTGACAGCAGATTTTTAGTGAGGCGATTGTTTCTCTTCTGCCCAGACTTTCCCACTTGACACAGCGATTCAACCAGCACTTCTCTAACCTTCGGGCAACCACTGGACTCCTTTTCAAGCTGAACTTCCTGCATCTGTAACACCAGTGGAAACTCTGCATTTTTTTTCCAACTTAATTTGCATGCCGTCGTCACTGAATATGAGTTTCCAAGTGCATCTCCAACGATAATTGACTATGCTCGACCCCCTGTTCGCCCTCAACCCTGGATGGTACCTTCGCCACTCAGCTCACACATTCCCAGCCCTGTAACCTAGCAACGGTGGCACGATGGCACATTGTGATGAAGTGAACATAGTTTTAAGACCAAACGTTCTCTGCGATCCTCACATGCATTGTGAAGGGACAGAGTGACTTATCACAAGAGACTCAACTCATTACTCACAATGTGACTCACTTACACAAGCTGCAAACATCCACTTTTACACTAGAAGAAGTAGAACTAGACTTATAAATCTGAGCAACACATATGTTGCCATTGATCATTCTGCTTTTGATTTTGCAGTTCAGATCAAATAAAGAGGCGCTCCAATCAAAACCCTTTCCTCTAGAGCTCATGCGGGTATATTAGGAGCTTTCAAGGGATTCTACTTTTATATTGCAGGAATTTAGCTGATTTACAGCGAGTGCAAGAGTACAATAAGCTTAGATACACAAAAATATATATATTTTTATACAAAGAAGACATTTAATCTGTTAATGTGGGCCTACAGAGTATATCGACACTAGTTTCACTGACACTGAATAATACATATACTTCAAAGAGCTGTTTACCATCAAATCCACCGTCAACAATGTCTTGATGTGTCAGTGTAGAAATATAAGGCTTCTCATGTTTGCAGCATCTGAATGAATAGGCTAGACACGAGGACACGTGATCTCTAGGTACGTGGTAAAGAGTGAAAATGGTATAAAAGACCTCTTTGACAATGAATTTGTATCATTTTTAAAAAATCTGTTGACTCTTTTGTTGGATTTTAGGGCATTTTGCATAAAACATCAAATGCTAACCTGAAATATACCAACTTAATGTGAAAATAAGCTTTCTTCTTGAGTGTTTTTCTCCTATATGAAGAACAATTCTGAACCAGGTCCACTGTACATGTCAGTGCATATTTTGCCCATATTAGGACTCAGCTTCCCTTTGCAGTTTTTAGTCTCACAGCTATTTTTGTGTCTTTGTTTTCTCCACCTACCCAGCTCTTCTTCTTCTTCTTTTTGTCTTCAGCGTCCTTGCCCAAGCTGCCCATGCTGGAGTGACTGGCTGCGCTGTTAATACTGGACATACTTTCTGACGAGTGCTGCCGTCTAATCCGCAGGTCTGGAAAAGACAAGCAAAATGTTCCTCAGAGTGCTGAAAACTAGTACAGTGTTCTCTTTAAAGCTGAGGTAAGCAGATTTTTTGGACATAATTGGGCAAAAAAAGAAAAAAAAAATCCAAAATAACCTTTTCGCTTAGAATAACTGAAGTAATCTGAGAGGAAACTTTCCTTCTGCACCTCCTCTTGGCTCTGTTGTCAGGCTTTAGAAAATCTAATCAGTGGAGTGAGACGTTAACAAATAACAAGCCTTTTTACTTATAGCAGGTGGGATCATTTAAAGAGCAACAAAGCCCACTGTGGGAGGATGTGGTGGTGCGATAGCTTAAATGGATGACTTTCACTAAGAGGAGCAGGGTTGAAATTCCTGGGTGAAGCCATAAGTAACTGTTAAGTTTGTAGCTTGACTATTTTTGGGCATTTGAAAAAAAAAATTCTTTTGGCCCTTTTTAAACGTCTGCTTATGCCAGCTTTGATGTTTTTCTATTTCACGCTCTTCTCGGTTTGAATAGGAAGCTATGAGGAAGCTGGATACTTCAAAAGGTAATTATATAAAATCAAAAACTCATCTGATCCAGGTTGTTTTGTTGACTAATCAAGGCTTTCCAAACTGACTTATTCAGCACAAACACTTCAATTATTAGTGGTTCAATTCCCTGCGGGGCCAATCAGGATAGCAAATGCATCAACTCTTCAGATGATTTTAGAAAAATCTGGTCCAATGCTCCCTGTTGGTTTCTTTATTACCTTTGTGGAGGTGGTCCGGGCCATTTAGTGCCACCTGGATAGCCGTTTGGGCATCTGTGTTCTGAGTCTTCAGCATCTCAATCGTTTCCCTCAACTCAGCCAACTCAGATTCCTGGAATGAGAAAAAGCCAAAGAGAGAGAGAGAACAGGAGGTGCTGTTTTTAGCGTCATCGTTTAGGATTTGCTGAGTTGAGCACAAAAAAAGGCACTTTTGAGGAAATGTAATCTTTGTAGTCGAAATAAAAGTCCAGGATTGATAAACGGAACAGGTCATTATTAAACAGGATGACACACCAAAAATCTGTTGGAATCAACACATTAGCTCCATCACTGTGAACAAATTCTTAAATCTGGCACTGACATGGCTTTCTGTGGAAGCGAGAGGAAAAAAAAAGTGGGGGAGGGTATTTTGAAGAAGACAGGAGTCTCACAGATTTGCCCCAAAGCCAGCACCACCTGCTTAGAATAAAAAAAGCCGTACTCTCTGTCGAACCAACGCTATCAGATAGAGGGAGTCTCCTATTCTGCTTCCCCCAAACCCACTGAGGGCTGCAGATAGGGTTTCCGCTTTAATTAAAAGTTAGGATGGCCTTGTTTGACAAAGGCATCCCACCAGATCCCAGTCTGCTTTAATTTATAGAGGATTAAAAAGCTGCCAGGGCTCGTCAGCCTTCTGTGTGTATGTGTGTGTGGGTGTGTGAACAGAGGGAAGCATTCATAATATGTGCGAGGGATATATCATTGAACATATTGGTGCTGCTGTGTGATCAGTGTTTCGGTGGCATTCGAGCTCCTCTGAACCCCTAAGTTCAGGGGAAAAACGGTGGATAATTTATGGAGGAAACACCGCTTTTAAATACATTTCTGAGCCTCAGTTTCCTGCTGAGCTCTTGCAGTGACAGCTCGACTTACCTGTGATGCAACAAGGTTTGTGGTTTAAGCAAGTCAAACAAGTTTGGTTCAGGTTAGGATTGATGTCAGAGAAATATTCCGGCCACAACTAAAACTTTAACTTTGCTACCAAACCTCTCACATGAGTCAGGAACTGAAACTTCAAGATAAAGAAATTCATTAATCCACAAGCCCTGACCTCCACATTGTTACCTTCCACTGAACTATTCCAATGTCACACAGCTGCCCATTTCTAATCATTTCTCCTCCCTGTAATTCATTCACCGTGGAGTTCATACACAGCATATTTCAAATTCAGGACTAAGCTTGTGTACCTTTTGTTCAGCGGTCATGGTGAGGCTCTGCAGGCGACAGGTCATGTTACTCAGGCTCTTTTCGAAGGCTGCCACCAGGTGAGCCTGCAGACGAGGGGAGACACAAAAAACTGAGTTCAGCTGCTGCAGGAGTGTAAAGTTACATGTGATAACCCAAAACCAAAAACACATTTTTAATGGCAAACATTAAAAAAAACATTTGATTCTTAAAAATGAAAACTGCAAGACTCAGTAACTCAAAACTAACCACAAGATGAATTTGGACTCAGCTCAATCATTATAACAGCTACAAATTATCACTTGCTTGTGCATAAATCAATAGTGATGTTGAATGCTTGGAAAAAAAAAAAAGATCCCTCCCTTGAAGAGAGAGCCTCCACAGAGAATTAATGAGTTGGTCTGCTGGTTGGCGATGATAGCTTTGAAGTGTGGTTTCGCTTGAGCCAATGCTGACTGAGGACCAAACCAAGCTGGGTGTGGAAAGTTTGTTTGCCCACCAGTCTAAAGGCTCTGACTGTGCCCTCCTGAAGAGGTTCCCACTGTGCTAAAAAGAGCTGCTGCTGGGATATCTCGCCGAAAAAAAAAAAAACCCTTAGCCACTCCCTTTGAATCACTCTCAAATTTCAAGGGCAAATTCACACCATGCATGTTCAAAACGACTTATTTTGAACAGGGAGCATTTTACGCGACTTCACTGTTGCCTCTTACTGCTGTGAATTAATCATCATGGATTTGCTCCAAAGACATTTCACTGAACTAACAGCACCAAGAGAACACTGAGAAAGCTCTGACAAAAAGATGTGGCACACAGATCAGAGAAGGGTTGCCCTCGCTGACTTCGACTGTCAGCTGGAGATGCAGCGGCAACACGCTGAAGGATGGCAAATGTTTAGCAACGTCACGCCATCTGCTCTGCTGAACCTGTGGTTTGTGCGTGTGCGTGTCTGGATTTGTTTGTGCATGTGTGTTTTGTGTGAAGGACTGGCGGAGCCTTATGTTCATGGCTGCATGTACCTTTGTGTGCATGTAAAATTCTGAACGTGTGCGAGGCTGCGTGTGTGTGTGTGTGTGTGTGTGTGTGTGTGTGCCGCCAGCTCATCCTGAGACCCTGAGACACCTGTCAAGCCTGGTGTGTCACAGAGAGGTGGGCAGCCTGCCCAGACAGATCAGACAATCTCTGCTCCACACAAGCACACACATGCAAACACACACGCACACACGCACATTTTTATTATTATATTTTGGTGGAATTTCATTTACTGAATTCAATTGCATTTGCTCCCAATCGAGCGGTGTAACAGCCCTGCCAGAATAAGAAGATTCCTCATCTTTCTATCCCTGCGAGGACGTCTAAATCCAGAAATGAAGACACACACAGAGTAGCACCCTGCGCTGCCTCCTCCACTCTGTGTCCCTGGCTGAATCAACGTAGGTCTTGACCTTTAGAAATGCCAACTGTTCCAACACATCGCTCTATCTCCACATCTCTTTCCAACTCCACCTGTGAGCTCCGACTCATCACCCCCCCAGCCCACCTGTCCGCCCTGAAGGAGGCGCCGATCAGCCTCTAATGCGTCCCAGGGCTGAACCATCTGTCCTGCTCCTGGGGCACGAGCCCGGTGGCCACGCCTGGTCCCTGAACCCCCGCTTTTCAGAGCCTTGTCCTGATCTTTAGGTGTGGGGTAGAGGTTGACCGTCGGCCAAACCAGAGAGCTGTCACAAGTAGGCAACATCTCAGGGGCGCTTAAAAGCAACGGACAACGCCCAGTCACGACTACAGTGGTCAAAGCCAGCACCTACTGCTGGGCTACATCCTACAGTACAGCAAGAAGGGGAGGAGAGAAAAGTAGGAGGGGAAAGAGAAGACAATGAAAACCAAAATGAGGGAGGAGGAGGAGAACATGAAGCGATGGGGAGGGAAGGGAGCAGGAACAAGGTCGGGGTGAGAAAAAAGAGAAAGGAGATGGAGAAAGGAGGAGGCGTGCCTGTGTGAACTTTTAAACCCGATTTAATGTCAGCCAAAGCGGGAAAACTGATCCACTTCACAGCTAGAAGAAAATACTGAGTAATACTTTTGGCCCTCTTAATCCCTTTTACAGGATGTTGCTTTTGCTAATGCCCGTCTATTTTGATCAAATGCAACCAAAAGCACATTCGTAATTAATCAAAATGATGCCTATGGAGTGCTCCTAATCCCACTCGACAGTGCTACAACAAATATGGCTTTAATCTCAGCCGTTTTCTCTGAAAGGGTGGTCAGGGGGATTGACATATCTTAGAATAATTTAAGATCCAAATTCAATTGCAGAATACAAATGATAAGTCTTGAGGCAGCGCATATGTGAGAAGATCAGACGACCTCAATCACACTTTGTCAGTGGAGATGAAATAAAAAAAGCATCCAGTCACTGAAGATTAAAACATGACACCTTCCCTCTGGAGGCTTAAAATACACACTTTGCCATTATCACCACTCTGATTTCATGACTTTTATCATGAAAGTGTAGGTAAAGGATTATATGTTTCTCAACATTGTGATGCTTGAAGCTGCTCTTTACATTCACACAACATAATGTCAAATATGCATTAAACTGAAGTCACACTCAAATGGAAGTGACCTTTTATGTTACACACCATAGCATATTCACTTTAAAGAATAAATGAAAAACAAATTAGGAAGCAAAATGTCAAACACTTTTAAAGCGACTTTAGAAACTAGACTATCATCTTCCTGAGAAACTGTCGTGCAAATCAAGGCTTGTGTGTGAGCATAAAGAAAATGGAGCATTTGTAAGTATTTGACAGTGTACTGTGCTTGCATGTTTAAGGAGTTTAAGGACACTTGTGTCTTTGGGTATAAATGAGGAGTTATCTGCTCATGTGTAGGTTTATGCACACGTATATGTTTCTACATGTGACACTGTGGGCTGACATGATAATGATTCTGGCATGTCTTTCACACTCCACACTGAGTTTTGGACTGTGGGTGGAGAGCATTTGAAGGCTCCTGATACTGATATTTACATAGAGTTGCACTCCCCACAGGGAGGATGAGACGAGCTTATAGCAGCAGCGGCAGCAGCAGCCCACCACGCTGTCATGTAGGTACAGTGTGATGCAGTTCCACAACAACACAGCCAGAGATGTGTCTGTTTTTTTTTTTAAATTTCATTTTAAATTTCGCTGGAGTACGAGCTGCACAACACATACGGCTTTCTGCTGTGCATGTTTTTACATGTGGCTTGGCACAGTCGGGCATGACACTGGCAGCCCGTTATGCTACCTTTAGGTTTTGGCACTAATTGCCCCAGCAGGTCAGGATCAACAACACATATGGTGAGACACTGGAGTTGTTTTTCAGACTTTTGATAAACAATGACCTACATATGCTGTGGAAACAACACTCAGACAATATGTCAGCAATTACTTGGGCCCCGTTGCACCAACGTGTCTATTCATACTTTATTTACATCTTAAATGTTTATTTTTTTATGCTTTCAAAAGGACTGATGCAGAAATGACATTGTTTTTTAGAACTGAACTGCAGCAGCAAATGTGTTCTGCTGGAAATGTAATTGCAACATGATTTCATTTTTGTTAATGTAATAAGGAGACATTGATAATGAACATGTTGCCAATGTGTTGATACTGAATGTGTCAGTAATATGTTCACTGACAACACATTTTCCTCTGCCATGATTTGCTGTGTTATTGAACTTTTTATAGTTTCGGCACCCACAGTGGATGGCTAGGGACAGACTGTGGTCTGCTTTAATGCAGAAAAGGCAGCAAATATTTTTCTCTAATCTCAGTCAGTGTTGCCTGAAACTAACCACAAACATGAGTTAAAAACCAAAACCTGACCTCTGGCCATCTACCATAACGAACTCCTCTGATGAAGGTCACAGACAAGGCATTTCAGTCATTCAAAAAACACTAACAAACAAAACACAATTCAGCCACTGATTACGCATTGTTTAAATGTAACTGGATAAACTATTTAGCACATCACTGTGGATAATGACGCTGCCTCCAGAGGCTTTCCCTGCACTATAAACAAACAGAACTGTAAAGGCGCTGTAAGAATTGGCGCTGCTCACAATGCTGCACGCACATATTGTGGGTGCAAACTACCCACTGGAGCTGTGAGGCTGTTGTCATTTACAGACTTGACACCTGTGACAGTGACTCATGTCTTTCAAGGCCTCTTTAAATCAAGACTCTAAAGTGGCTTCATTGCTGCTGACATGAATCACAGACGGCTGTAAATGCAGCACACTGTGATGTACAGTCATAGCTGAGTGTACACTGCTTCATGTTTGAGTCATGCCAGCTACACTCCCAATCTCACACATATATTCTGACATATTGGGGAGGCTAGTTGAAAAACACAATCAATCACTGACTACATTAGTAACTGAAAACAAATTACAACCGCAAAACCTGTTGATGGGCTTGAAAGGCACGTTATCTTTTTAAAAAAAAAGTCAAAATGTCACCAAACATAAAAGCCAGAATCTCTTACAAGAGAAAGAATTGTTGGATTTTAAACACTGTCAAGGTCGAGGTCTGAAAATATCTATGGCATGCAGAGTCTCTATTTATATCCACTGTTTGTCTCAACTGTGGACAGTTGGAAAAATTTAGCTTTTTCAGTTTTTCTAAATATAAATAACCACAGAAATTAAAACCTTGTTTGATTATGTCTATGATTTATGGCATAATAACTTTGTTATCCTGCACATAAGACATGTTTGAGTACACTCTGCTTCTATGTTGTGCTGCTTCCAAAGAGGTGCAGACCTTTTAAAAAAAAAAAAAAAAGCCCAGAAACCGCTTTGAATTAAGAGGGATAATTACAACTTTAGTTTTGATACTTAGCACAGCAGTTCCATCCGTACCCACATGTCAAATACTAAAACATGTAGAAATAAAATACAAGACATGGTTTAACAAGTACTTTTGGAAGTATTTAGTGACGGTTATGAGCTTGCTGAACATTCGCACCTTTAAGCAGAGCAGGTGATAAATGTAAGATTACTACAAGCTAGTCAAGGCAAAACATGGTATTGAGAAAGCTGACCACATCTCCAGCCGGTGGACTAAATTAAATTCAACTGAAGACAGAGAGAGCAGTGACAGTGAAGAAGCTGAACCCCACATTGTCAAAGTAACCGAGCGTTACTAAATTATCTCGAAATGTAATCTCTTAAAGTACTCGTTAATGAAAACGGTGATCATCTCATTGTGACTCATAAGCAATGCGTTACTTCCAAACACTGGAATCAGAAAGAAAAGCCCTAAATATTTCTAACATCACTTGAAATACAGGTGATGTACTTTGTGCTTTTGATATTTGTTGTATTTTCAGTTACAGTGGATGCAAGTTGAATACAGATACTAGCAGGTGTAATGTTGTTGATGTTACACCCTATAATCTGATGTGTTTGATATCTGATCACATTAAATATGACACTCCTGCAGCCTGAAAGTTTGATAGCAGAAGATTTGGAATTCACTGAAACAGTTTGTAAATGGATCAGAAAGCCAGAACCTCTGCATAAAGCTGCTATTTTGCAAAAATGTCACACAGGAGAGACTGGAACATAAAGTAGCCAAATGATGTTTTAAATATGTATGAATCACTTTGTCAGAATTTGAAAAATTTCTCACTCCACTGATGATGTAAAACCGCCACGGCCCCAGAGAACACGAAGCAAAGAAAGGTTGATTTAGAGTAACGCTGGATTATTCCTTTGGGCATCAAAACATAAACAGAGCTGTTCCACTGTAACTCTTCTGTAAAGTAATGTGTTCCTCTTCCTTTTGTCAAGTTTGCCGGTGCTTCAGCCTTCAGTTTCAGCTTTGCACAACTTTGTGATCAAAGCGTCGGACTGAAGCAAAGACCCTGTCTGCCTCCACGCTTGATCAGGCACTTGGCATTGAGTGTGTGTGTGCGGGGAGCCCAGTCAGATGCTGGAGTTTGTCGATCTATCTGCATCTCAGCTCAAAGGCTTTGTCTGGGGGTTGGAGGTCTCTGTATCTCACTCTGTTTCACCCACGCATGACGCACTCGAGTCTAGATTCACTTATCCTCATCTCCCTGTTCTCTTCCCTCAGCCGTCTATCTCTATTTGATTTTCTCTGCTTGGTTGAATTTGGGAGAGGCTCCTTTTCTCGCTGAAACCCCACCGGCTGACACAAAAGCAAAGAGAAAGTCTTACGATACGCACACAAGCGCGCACAAGAAAACATCCCATCAAGGGACGAAAACACAAAAACACACACGCGCACACGCACGCACCAACCAAATCAAACAACCGAAAGCCTAAATACATGCATGGTGGCTTCAAACACAGAGAAAAGGAATTAGTGGGCGTCTTAAAGATTTA
This sequence comes from Stegastes partitus, assembly GCF_000690725.1. Classification (NCBI taxonomy): domain Eukaryota; kingdom Metazoa; phylum Chordata; class Actinopteri; family Pomacentridae; genus Stegastes; species Stegastes partitus. The sequence continues at coordinate 115,842 of NW_007577967.1, forward strand.
TATTCCTTCCAGAGCTTCGATAGGCAATGCTTTCTATAAAAGCTCTTTGACAGCAGGTTATCATGCAAATGAGCCGGCTGTTTTGACGGCGTCTTTTGAAATGAACAAACTCACGTTGGCAGCCAGCTGAGACGTCAGGGTCGCCACCTTCTCCTGAGAGGCGTCCAGCTCCCGACGTAACTTTCTGATTTGCTGGTCGGGAAGAAAAGAGCAGAAGTGAATGTTTGGTTAAGGTTCCTGAAATACCGATTGTGATGTAAAGAGGCGTTGAACTTGCAACTCCCATGTTGATAACTTTGATGTCAAAAAACTGTGCAGGTACATGGTGTAAAAAGACACTGGAGTGAGTGTGAACATAAAGAGTGGGGGATTACCGTGGAATTTTGGACTGTTTGGCCCTTGATTGAAAAGAAAAGAGTGAAAATTAACACTATGTTGCATGCCTCCATCGAACAGCATGTACTGATGTGGCTGGAGAGACAAGAGGTTATCGACAAGCCACAGCACTGGTTCTCTCATGGTTAGACGTTTGAGCAGCAAAGCAAAGAGATAAAGACAAGTATTTCTAACTTTGGTCAAACAATATTTGCAAATACCTGATATTGTTTCTTGTATGATAACGTAAGTGCCAGATGTCTCAGTTTACCAAAGTGGACAACACAAGTGCAAGAAAGTACTTTAGGTTTCTTTCACACTGGAGAGGTTCGTGCTCATTTACAGGATGTTGTAAAAAGATTCTTTTGTGTTGATGTTTATACCAACTTTTTGGAAATAATTCACATCTGATGTCAGTATGAATTATTATGACAATAGAACTGATGAAGCATTTGCAGATATGGTTACAATGGAAAAGAGAATATTGTTTTCAACACATTTCATTTTGACATTTTAAGAGATCAGATGTAGATGCAGATGTAAAACGCCAATGAAATCGTTCAGGATTCCTTTGGATTGCCGTTCTTCGTTGTCCGTGGCAACAGCATTTGTAGCATGTGATTCAGAATATACACATTTTTGAAAAATGAAGCCACACATCAAATGTGTGTCACTGCACAGTCACTGTGGTCCATCATTGTTAGTTTGCACTGACTGAGCTGTCCTAAATGATAAACCTCCTTCCATCTGGCAGGAATAAAACAAACAGCACAATGTATTTGCTATTACTGTTTGATCCAAACTTGCAGCACTAAGAAACAAGAACAGAGAAAAGAGATTCCAACAGAAATCAGAAACTTAAAACTATAGAGCGGGAAAATCAAAGAAGAATCAGTGATAAACTGAACAGGAATTTTTGAGAAAAAAAAAAAAAAAAAAGCCAAAAGTTGAAGCATGCGTATCGTGTAAGCTTTTGTAATGAGTAAATAAATAAGCTATGTAGCACAGTGAGGATGTGCAGTTACTCATGATCAGGATGAAATCAATGTAAGATTGTAAAAAGCAATGCAACATAGAGTTAAACCGATTCATTGGAGAACCATTCTATCTTCATTGTAGCAATTTCCCTGAGGTTTTGTACCGAAGGGATCAATAAAGTTTTATTCTAATTTTATTCTTCTAATTCTAGTCATATGCTGATACAGTTTTTGGTTCAAAATAATGAGCAATAAATATCACTGTTTGAGCTTTGATTGACAGACAGACCGTCTCGCTGAGCACCAGAAAGACACTCAAACATAAAAACATTCAGACACAGAAAAACAGCCAGCAGGCAACGAAAGAAAAGTACAACATGCATGTGACATGTGTGACTGAATCCCACTCAAAGCAAAAATCTAATCCGGCAGGTGACAAGCCACCCTTGAGCTGCTCTTAGCAAGGCACTTACCCTCACCTGCAGAGCTGCTCAGTGGTTGTACTAAACAGCCTCAAGGTCTAATTGACTTTAACTATGTTAAAGTACAGAGGAAATGCGCTAAAAGGAAGCCAACATGCAGTCAAACAGATGGACACAGTGTTCTCTCTCCTTACCTCTGAGTGTGCTTTTTCCTCCGTCTGTAAGAAAGAAACAAACATAGTTAAGGAAGATTTCATTACTTTCTCTGTGAGATGTGCTCAATCAAGTACGGCTTAAAAATGAAATTAAATATACAGCAGGAGATGTATGCAAAAGCTGAGAACAAGATGACGAAGAAAACCCAGCCAAAGTTGAATTAAAATTAAATTAAAGGGAGAGAAAATATCAGTGGTGGTAAAGTGGATAAAATCTGACAGAAGACAAAATAGGAAATGGTTCATGATAACCACACAACAAACCAATTAAATCGACCTGAGGCGAAACTTTGTAAACAAAACTATCTCCATCATTCATCCAGGCCTTTCCTTTGCAACTTGCAAGTGCAGCTGGAAACAGACAGAAGTGTGTGGTAATCGATTCTTCTTCCTAAAACTAATCTGCCGCCTCGCTGAACGTGACGACTGGAGCGCTGCCTGTGCTATTAGAACAATTGTCCAGAGTGTTATCTGCTGGAGTTACTTTGGAAGCATGCAGCTATGGAACGTTATTTCTCTGCTTCTACAGACACAGACTAGACAGAGCTGACTCAGAGGGAAAGTGAGATTGAATACTACATTGTACTGCTGGGTAGATTGGAATACTCTAATTTTCTTCTGACTTTTCTCAATTAAAAAAAAAAAGAAATAAAGAATGATTTCAGGCATAACTCTTCTACTCTTTTTAAACATTTGCAGCGGACATGGCGTTTAAAACAGCTTCAAGATCAGTTTAACCTCGTCTTAAATGCAACAGCTGGAAAAAATATCAAAACCCATTTGACTCTATCATCAGTCCTATTGGGAACAAACAGGCTTCCTTTTATATCAGATGATGTGCCTGGCAGCACTGTGAAGCACACTTGTCCTGTAATGACTTTCAGCACATCAACAATGAGAATCTTGACCTAGCTTTTCAAAATCCTTTTTTAGTCTCCTCCTCTTTACAGTGTCAGATTGATTTTTTTAAAAAAACATAATCCCTCTAAACAGTGTCCTCTTACTGTGTAGCTGCCAAAAGACAGGAAAGAGGAGCTGCTCGAAATGGCAGCTGATAGTATCAAGGGCTAAGTGGACTAATTTTGCCCTGGGTTTCCACAGGCCGCTCTGTGTAAGTGGTGCTAGTTGTTGGACCCCATTCAGACTAAGAGGAAGATGGTGACACTACTCAGGGTTGAGTGCTGACACCACGACTGCATACCTGGGGTTACGTATTATATACACATATATAGAATATCACTTTTTTTTGGTGGATTATGGTTATTAAGAAAAGAACAATGACCAATCTTTTTCTAATTTGACATGTTTGATATTTGTTTTTGTCATTATTGTTGGTGTATTTCCAGGTAGGACTTTAAAAACTAAATCTACACTCTTGAGCTACTTACCGCAGAGTACAATGACGATGTGCTGGAGACCAGAGACAACGACGAGCCGTGGACTGTGGGACAGAGACAAGGAACAAGTAAGTGATCATGTAAAACTTGGACATAATGCTACAGACACTGATTAAAATCACTTTTGACCTTCAACCGTGTGTTCACACTGTGAGTAATCATTTTAAATGTTTTCTCTAATATCATTTGCTATTGATTACTGGGCTGATTGATCAGCAGTTGTTGTGCTAACTTATCGAAATGACGTAAGAGACGAACAGATTTAAGTAGCAATGGAAAAAAAAACAAACAAACATGATTTGCCCGTTAAAAAGTTGACCTCTATATGGATGCAATCAGCGCCTCTCACATCACTCACAAAAAGACTGGAAAAGAGTGACCTATCAACTAAGTCACTCAGAGAATGAACACGCAGTGAGAGCTCATTAAATCTGGTATTAAAGCACTCCATGGCTGATGGGACTTTGCTTTGGTGAATGTGGCGGTTCAATTAGTCTAACAGCTTCTCAGAAGGGAGGTTGGGTCACTTTTGGAGCACAGATCATTTCAAAGAAAGTGTGTCCAAGAGCGTGTCTTACCTTCGTCAGTGCTGTCTCTGAAGGAGCCAGAGCGGCTGATGGCTCTCGGTCTGTCCTCCAGGGAGGTTGCACTGCCACCCAGTGGGTGACCTTCTCCATACAGGTCAAAGGAGTCCTGGGCAGGGATGCTGTTGGAGCGGCTCATGCTGCTGCTGCCTGGTGGCAGGTTGTACTGGCTGATGTTGGTGGGGCTCACTGCACACAGGAGAAAAGAAAACCAGGATCAGTGCTGGTACGTTATATCTCTGATGGTTACACATACCCTCTTACACTTTTCATGTGTAAAATGCATTAGTGATCAATTATTTATGCAGAATCCATCTAAAGCTGGGCATTAAATAATGATATGCTCAGATATAATTGATTCATGCATGGAACCATACAGGGCTTCATAAAGATGCTTTTTATGTCTATTGTTTTCAAGAGTAGACACATTTTACATACAAGAATTAGAGTTTATTGCTGTAGACTCACATAGGTTGGAGTAGTGGTATTTTCCAGTGGTAGTGCAGGAAGCACCTGGGGGAGACAGTGGAGACTGGCTGCCAGTGTCCTGAAGGCCTCCCGTTGAATGAGACCTCAACCACTCCTTCCCTTCCTCATGAGATGTCTGCCGGGAGGACGGAGGGTACCTAAAACCCACAAACACACTGTAAACTCCAGGCAAAACAGAGATTTCCAGGAGCTCGAGCGGTGAAGTTCTGTGGTAGTGCAGCTACATAGTAGAAGCTTGTGAGCAGACGCCAAACAGACATGCAATCATACCACACAGATGTTCACATGCATGCGTCTACACACTCTCAGTCATATATATAAATATATATACGCACACATTGCTCAGGCTCAAAGCTGCCAAACACACAGACACTGCCATTCATCTCTTCTCTCCCCAACTCTAAAGTAACTTGGCAGCAGAAGGCCTCCTTATCACAACGCATGACAATCGGCCATATTTAATCCTCTGAGGATGATAATTGAGTTTGCACTCATCCCTTTTCAGCGGCGTCTTCCTTCCAACGCCCCCATTACTACGCTTGTCACATTTGACCCTGCTCCAGTCCTCTGCCTGAGCTTCGCATTCTCTCCACCAGCGAATGGGTGTCTAAGAGTGGACTGAATGGCATGATGCCCCAGCATTCGTCTCTCACTGGAGTTGGGATGGAAGAGACTTTAATATCCAAGGGTCAGCGTTTGACTCTGTATGCATAGTGCTCATAAGCAGGACCAACTCACTTATTAACTGTATGTGACTGGAGGGGGCAACTCTGGATCTAAGCTCCTCTTGGTGGGAATGTAAAGATTTGGAGCTATTTGGCACATATGAGACGTAAACAGACAGAAAATTGTGCTCAGAAAACTGTTGAAAGGAAAACACTGGAGTCTGAACTGAGCATCATTTCTTACAGGCATAAAGCGCAGTATGAGATCAGATGCTTACAGGCTCCAAAAGAGCATCAGCACCAAATGCCATCAAAATGAAAGAATGGTCTGAAAGCAGCATGCCCCTTCCAGCCTCTCTGAAGCAGTATAGCTGGTTGGAGAGGCTGTTCCCTGCATAGCCTGTGCCACTGTGATGAATGGCTAATCTATTTCTGTCTTTGTCCCTTTAGTCCCAGCTAAATTCAAAACATTCATTCTACTCCCCCCCTTCAGCCAACAGAGCAAATGTTATAGGGAGGTTTAGGCCATTTTATGGAGCTGAGGAAGAACTGCTCGGTCATAGTGGCTGCGTACGCCACATTCCTAACTTTGCATAAAATGAGAATAGGATTAGGATGCACACTGAGAGATGCAGACAGAATGGAAAACACACTCTTGCCTGATCACCTGAGACAAGTTTCATCGTGTAATTAGTATCTTTGTGCTTCAATTAAAGAGAGTCAACAGCTAAACTGGATTTCAGAATCTGTGGTTCTAGGATTGGGTGAACAACATAAAGGTGCATGAGAAACACTTCTAGTTCAGCAGCGTGAATACAATGAAGATAATGTCAAGATTTTCAGAGGTCCCCTACCTTTAAAGTCAATTGTACAACTACAGCCCTATCAGGCACAAATACTCCTTCATCATTACTTGGATATTTCAACCAGTTACCCAACTGCTTTAGTTCTTTATCTGTCATTTCTACATTACATTCAGTTGCCTTAATGTTCAATCCATGTGGGACCACCTACACCTTTTAGCTAACTATAGGCTGTTTTCCACTCCAGGAACACGCAGGGCATCTTAAGGCAGCCTGAACTGTTGTGCGTGTTTCGACTGCATGAAACAACCCCTGCAGAACCTCTCACTGGGCTTTCAGAGAAGAAGCAATTACTCCAGCATTGGGTGCTTCTTAGTGTGTGGGTCCTACACTACACTGGAAACAGAAAGCCTGAAACTGTCGATTATCTAACTATTTGAATCTGTCTCATCTATCTATTTCATCACTCATCCATTACTTTAAGCTAAAAATGTATCTCTTCCTTTTAACTAATCAACTTCTCTGACTGCTTTTTAACTAAGTGCCTAGAACTAGGTGTTATTTAAGTTATTTAGGTGTTGTTCAAAATGCCACTTCTGTTTTAGTAAAGCATTTCCACACTCTTTCCATGCAATTTGATTAGTGTCCTATAGGATACAGGAATACCGGGTTGAGAATTATTGCTATAGGTGGTGCCTCACAATGCCACACGTACAATGACACGGAAAGCAAGTTTGATATCGAAGTGATTATTTTCGTGCAAATGCAAAGAGCTCTTATGATCTACGTGAGTGAATAAAAGAAGAAGAGTTGAACAAATGGTATCTGGTTGCAAATGTGTTGTACCTCAGTCCCTTTTTGGGAAGCGTGTTTCTGTCAAGAGGCATGCTGTTAAAACACAGAGGATGAGCGAATTAGATGAACACCAGAAAACATTTGTTTTTGTGATACATGAGGAAAAAAAGACTTGGAAAAAGAACTGGTCACATTTTACAAACTTGACTGTTGACAGACACAAAGACATACACAATGGAGAAAAACATCTCTAATGCATCTCGATACAATAAACAACAAATACAAAACACAAGCAGTATTTAAATTAATTGTTTCATTTTTGAGACATACAGCTAAACTCGTGAGGAAAAATAAATGTGTGCCCTGATTCTAGGTTCTGTGATGTACTGCATGCATAGTGTGTGGACGAAACAATGGAAACACCCTGAAGAAGACTTCTCATGGGAATGCAAGTCTGAAATGATCTGAAATTATCGTGGTATTTTTTCTGTCATGGCATCGGACATGACATTAATACAGTATTGTAAAATTGTCAACTGTAATGCTGATTTCAGAACTGCTAAGATTGGTATGTGGTCAATGAAAAGCGTTAGAGCCATTAAATCAATGCTGTGATATGATATGAGGAAACTACTGTTTGAATTTGGATTTATGATATTGTTTTTATTTGTCCCAAAACCATGCCAGAAAAATAAACTTAAATCCAACCAAACTGTGTACTGAATGAATGAGTTTCTACTTATCATCACTGTTATTAATTATTAATATTATTATTATTTTTATTATTTAGGCTTCCTCTGCATTGTATGTCTATATGTTAGGGGGCTACCCTTTTTGTCTCTGTTCTCAAATGAAACAATGAATACGATTCTTTCCAATCGTATTCCCTGTTACTCACCCCTCAGACAGGGTGGACTTGACACTGCCGGTTCGTGTAACCTTGGGCCCATGGTGGCCCAGCGGCATATCAATGGACTCAGAGCTGGTGTGCAGACTGGTCATGCTTTGGCAGCTCAGTGTGTCCTTGCTGCCAGCTGATGAGCTACAGGCAGGCCAGGGCCGAGCGTTGGAGGGCAGGGAGAGGCCAGAGGCCGGGCTGGAGGCTGGGGAGTCAGTGCACAGATCTGGGGTTTTACCGTACAGTGGGCTGCTGCCACCGCTCAGGCCGCCAGCGCTACCCAGGCTCCCCGTGCCAGAGGAGGGCGAGTCCAGACTGGCTTGCCTTGCCAGCGTGCCGTGGGGGCTGCCCAGTATTGAGGGGCACTTGCCAGAGTCGGGCGTGCCCGGAGAGCTGGCCTTGCTGCTGGCTTTGGTGCCAAACAATCTGGGGGTAGAGAGGTGGGTGTAGTCATTTAGAAATGCTCAAAGAACAAGTGATGAGCATCTGCAAGATCCAAACTGGAAAATAAAGAACTTTGGGTTGGGGTTGAGAAAGTGGATCACATTGAGGTTATCTCACTGGCTGGCTGTAAGTATATTACATATGAAACTGCAATTGGTCACAAGGATCAAGAAACTCAAGGGTCAGTTCAACACAGTGAAAAACAGCTCCCAACACATTCTGTAACAGCAACTTTATACTGCAGATAAAATACAGAGCACACTTCCCAACATATCCCTTGCAGCAAACTCTACCTCATTTCAGCTGTGAACTCTCAGTAATTTACATCGACACATCTGCTTTCACAGCTTTGCCCGTTTCATCCCTGTGACTTTAAATAACCTAATCTGTTAGGCCACTCAACCCTGCTTGCCTTCCACATATGCTCAGACAGCCTGCTACTCTGCTTGCGCCTGTCCCAGTCTGTCATCGCAATCACACAAAATGTATAGGTGACACTCGCTAGAGAAAAAAAAATAAAAATAAAAAATCTTGAAGACATGCACATGAAACGGGTTGGCTTGACAGATCGGATGGGACGGATGTTTGGACACGCCTGCCGAACGCATGCTTCTAATGAGTCAGGGATTGGCGTGCCGAGAAAACTCCTGTCTCCTGTCTGTTCTGATCACGACTGCTGAGCTGGATTTGCTTGATCTGAATGAAAAGTCATCAGACCTTCATCTTCAGGGCAAAGATATGTTTCATCTGCAGTGGCTTATCACCTACACCAGGGAACAATCTATGTAATGGCAGCCCTTAGCTGTGCAGCCAAGTGTACTCGCTCAATCAATTTTTCTATGAAGGCACTCAAATGTGATTTATTAAGTGTCTTATATTCACTTTGCGCATCCAAACATGGCTAAAATTGCTAGAAATGATGGAATATTTTTAAGTCATAGTGAAACTTTACCATTACGAACGTCATCCGTAAATTCGGTTACTGAAGTCTGTGGAAGTTTGCATCAGGACAACACTACTGAGCATCATCAGCACAACTTTATCATAATGAAAAAAAACACCCTTAAATTCTGAAATAGATGCATTAAAGACATCAGATGAAGCAATAAATAGAAAGACTCATTATTGCCCTCAACCTCCGGCTGGCTGCGCTGTAGAAGTCATCACTTTTTGCTAATACTCATAGAATTGAAAAAGAATGCGGTGAAATGCTTGATTCACGCAGAAACACACAATGTGAGGGACAAAGACAGAATGAGAGCAGCCGACATGTGTTGTGTATCTGACCTGCGGAAGGTAGGAGAAGCAATATCGGGGTACTTGGAGCCTGGCTGCCTGAGGCCTGACTGGCCTGTGGAAGTGGACGTGGGGCTGGACTTGGGGGAGGTGGATAGTCCTGCTGCTGGGTCTTGATCTGACACTCCCACTTTCTCTTTATCTGTCTGGTTGATGGTGATGGGACTTGAGCGGTCTGAGCCCACTTTTCCATCCCTGCGTTTGGCACCTGCTTGTGTTGTTGCCCCACCAGCCGACTTGCCGCTGACGTTTGAGTCGATGCTGCTGGAGCTGGAGCGGTGCCCGCTGCGCCCCGCTGCCACCCCACTGGAGGATTTGGCTGGTCTGGGTAGAGAGCGGTACTGCAGGGTCACTTTGGAGCCACTGCAGCTGAGCAGAATGCCATCATCCTGCGGCTGTGAGCCATCCAAGCTGGTCTTGCGCACACCGCTGATGCCTGTGCCTTTGCCGAGGGCAGCTGAGGATTTGGGCGCTTTTCCAAGGGTGGCTGAGCCGCTGGCGAGTGTTGCACCACTAGAGGTGATTAGTGTGCCAGTGGGACCTGGGATCTTCTTGTAACCAAAGGAGCCTGTGGTGGGGGGGCGCCCAATGCCAGAAGGGGGCTTCTTGCCTTCATCTCCGCTACTTCTCCCGGCATCCGAGGGTGAGCGCTGGATGCTAGCTGAACTCTTGGAAGGCACCTTGCCCTTCTCTGAGGCCTTAGCATCATCAGTTTTGCCTGTCAATTTGCATGAACACTTATTAACACAAACATAAAAACATTACCCTCAGCAGATTCTTGGCTAAGCACTTGTTTTTTTCACCTGTGGTGCCACAGAGCAAGAAAAGTCAAATTAGTGTCAATTTTGGCTGACAGCCAGACGCTCAGTTATCACAGCTCAGCTGAATTGAAAAACAATACTTATCTGCAACACAACTTGCTGTGTAGACTGAAAATTTAACAGCAACTGTCTAAACACAGCTATGAGTGAAAAGAATCATCTAATATTTTTTGGCCGCAGACAGCAAATCTGCTGCACTTTATAACTTTCGATTTCAACCTTGTTCATCCAGTGTCAACATTATTCTAACTAATTAAAGGCCGTTGTCACAGGAAACATTCTACCATGTCACAGCAGGAAAACCACAAGTGTAAATAATAAAATTAACAAGACTGAACGCTGCTCAGCTGCTTCAGTTACAGGGTTTTGGTATTGTGCCTGCTGTCTCACTGTTAAGCTGTCGTGACACCTACATATTAAACCTGTGCTTTTCTTGCAATGATCTCTTGATAACTTACGTCATAATATTTCATTAAAAAGTCATCTCAATAAACTATACCTATGATAAGTCTTACTGTATTAAAATAGAAAGTTAGTATGGAGAAGTTTGAGTGGAGGTAGTTGTTCAAAAAGCTGATCAAACAGTTAAATGAACTGGTACACTGTTTGATGTAGTTTTAGCAAACTACACTCTGGAGAAAACGTGAATGGAAAACGGAACTGTAATATATATATAATGAATGAACTTTAAAACGTTTTATCTAATGAGAAACCAGCCAAAAAGATACTAGAACTTATCTTTATATCAAATCATACATATATATGCTTGTGTGGAAACACATTAAACTTACATTTCCACAAAACAAGAATTAAAAAGGATTGAACCTTTTGAACTATTGCTGGGTCACTAATTAATTTTTAAAATACTTTGATTTAATAAGACAACACACATTTAATAGATTGTCTTACTAGAAAAAAAAAAGACTGATTAAAATTTAATAACGGTCACATAAAGAGTAAAACACCTCTTCTGTTTGGTTTCTAATACTTTTTTCATAGCCTCTATTAGCACACTGAAATATATGCAGAAAGTACTTTCTGTGACTTTTTTAAAAACCAGAATATCAGACTTTTGATGTTTCTTCAAAGGGTCTAATGTTCCTGAGTGACGTACTTGCATAAATCCAAGAAAATTAGACTTTTGTGTATTCCGGTCACTTCAGTGTCCCAGTGTGCTTCATTTCTACACACTACATGTGTGTTAAGTTAAAGATGCGTCTCCTACCTGGTGTTTTGTGGGCGGCAGACGTACCCTTGGTCCTGGGTGGTGTGATGCCCACTTGCGCTGTCATGCCCCTCCTCCATGAACCTGTTTGGGACATCTGGGCCAGCGCAGCCGCCTTCTGACCGGCGTCCTCGTACTGGCCCTGGGTTTGGGAGGAAGAGGAAGATGAGGAAGTCTTCCAGCGGGAGGAGCCACTGCTGGGATCCATGCTTGCGTCCAGCTCCTCCTCCACCTTCTTCAGGTCCTCGGCTCCGGCCCAGCTGCTGCTCACCTCCTGCTCGGCATGCTTGGACCGGCTTCCTTTCTGGGACTGTGGGTTGGTGTTGGTGGGCGTCAAAGGAAGCACATGAACTAATTATTAGATGGCTCAGCAAAGTGGCAAACTGTGATACGCAGGGTTAGAATCAGAAATTTCAAATTAACTAATGTCCATGCTGAGGATGAGAGTTTAAAGAACACCTGCTCATTACTGCAGTGCCGTACAGAAAGTTGGAAACTGTGTGAATTAACAAATTAATAAGGGGGAAGGTGGTTATCAATCTCAAACAAAACAGGAAGTAACGAAAATAAGTGACACCAGACTATTCAATATAAAAGTCATGCTGTGCCAAGGAAAACTGATTTCATATTTAAGCTATAAGTACTTTGTCTGAAACAAGCTAAACCTCTGGCATTATAGTTTTAAAATTATTATTTTAACGCACAAAATCACCTCAAAGAAATATAAGCTCCTGAACAAGCAGAGCAGCAGGGTTTGTGTCTGTGTGCTAAGTCGTATCTATCTTTGGAATCTTCCATGCCCAGATCTCCGCTTTTGGGACGCATACAAACACACCCACACAAACACACACACACACGCAACAGAGATAACTAGCCTACCTTAACAGATGGTCAGTCTCCCTAGCAACACTAGAGTCTCTTAAGAGCCCAGTCTGTTGAGTATTTCATGAGGGGCCAAGGATACTTGGCAGAATAGAGAAAAAGCCTCGGAGGAGAATTGAGCACTGGTCTTCCATCCGTAGTTAACTCCCTCAGCTGTGATTTCAGAGCCGACACCTCGACTGGCCTTGGTTTAAAGCTAAACCAACATGCTTGTAACTCAATATTTCATGAAGGAATCTTATTAGATCTGGCAATAAAAACGTTAGATTATTTTTTAAAGAATTACATGTCTTGATGCTCATTTAGTATCAGTTTCTGTAACTGTTGTGTTGCGCTTGTCTTTTTATGTTACGCTACATATTTCTCGTCTGTAGTTACTGGCTCTACCAACCCGCTCAGAGTTTATTGTTTGTTGTTTCTCAGCGTTTTCTCTCTCTGCTCTCCCCTCACCCCAACCAGTCGAGGCAGACAGCCGCCCACCCTAAGTCTGGCTTTGCCAGTTTCTTCCAGTTAAAACTGATTTTCCTCCCCACTGTTGCCAAGTGCTTGCTTAAAGTGAGACCTGTTGTTTTTCTCTCCATAATACTGTAGGGTCCTGACCTCACTATCTATAGTGCCTTGATTTGACATATGTTCTGATTTGGTGCTATATAAATACAGTTTTAATTCATGTTATTTAAGTGTAAAAGGGTAATCCAGCAATGTGGCATAGCACCCACATGAAGTATGGAGTGGGAACAACTGAAGCTGAGCTGTCCTGCCTCTGTTCACTTGTATGGCCACATCCCTGCTTTCTGCATTTCCCGTAACTCTACAGCATCTTTCATTAGACCCTCCATACCTAAATGACTGTTTCTCCTTAACACCACACCACCACTTTGTAAGAAGGCTTTCTTTAAAAAAAACATAACTTTAAATACCAAGCTGAGATTAGAATAAAGTGTCAAAGGGTGAGTATTATTCCTTCTCACAAGTAAACTCAACTTTATGTGTAAAGCTGGTAACGTAAGCTATAAATGAGTATCACAACAGAAGGCTGAAAAACAGTGAGAAAATGTGGTAAGTTAAATAACTGGATCGCAGGACCAACTCAAAGAGAGAGACAGTCAATTTAGCGTCACCAATTACCCTGCTGCCATGCATGTCATTGGACGGTGGGAGGAAGCAGGAGGCACGAACCCAAATACAAATAATAATGACTGTAAAGACATCATAACTCTACACAACAGTATACTCACTGTGTTAATGTTAATATGTTCATGTCGAGCAGTAAAGGTTACTGTAAAGGTTGGTGTGGTAGCATACTGACATGCTAATTAGCACCAAATGTAGCCGAAGCAATGTCAAACCTGACAGGAATGGTAATACTTTTGCAGGTATTTGGTCACGCAGTGATAAAAAATGGTGATGCGAATGAAACATAAACATCTGCAGTAAATTTCAGGACAGCCTATCCAACAGCTGATGAGAAGCTTCACCTAAAACCACAGCGAAAGCATCTGGGGATCATCAGAATCAGTAGGATTCATCTTCAGGAAACCATGAATGCTGATTAAAACTTCACTTTTTTTGACATAAAACTTACATACGGTCCTGGCACTAGCATGAGTCAATATCCTTTAGATGGTCAGTGCTTGTGCTCTTACCTGTGCTCCCTTGCTTTTGCGTGACGAGCTGACGGCGGAGTACGCGGGTGTGTTCAGATCATCAGTACTGATGTTGTCCAATGTGTCGCTGAGGCCGCTGCTCACCGAGCTGCTGTCGTCCCAACTACAGGAGGAGAGGAACAAAGAGAAAAGAAGACGAGGTAAGACAATATCATTCGTTAGGACGACATTCTACTCAGCTTACATTACACAGTCCGACCAAGCATACTGTGTGCACAACGCCATCATGATTTTCTGACTTTAATTAAAACTTTTTTTCTAAATGTCACTGAGAGATTGAGGTAAAAAAAAAGGCCCTTGAATGAAGTATAATCTTCTTATTGTCCAATCACCAGCTAGGATGGCAGACTTGCATGTCGATCATTAGTAATTGCCCAATCTGTCCCATCAAACAGCTGTGCTTCTGTTTTTGGGCCTCACTGATTTATTTCTATTTGAATTATCTTTGGAGGAAGAAAAAAAAAAAGGCATTTCTTTATTAATTGTTTCAAGTTTCTCATCTCATTAGTGTCATTAGGAACTTCATTATCGCCGTTATAACTTATCTGTTGATGGCAGCAAGCAGACAGACACCTAGAGTCCCCTGAGTGAGGAGCGTATGGCTCAAACAAGCACATGGATCATTTCCACGCACACTCTGGTTAATTACAGCGCAGAAAACTTCTGCAATATGTTTCGCTAATCTGCAAACCCATTTTCTGCTATCAGACCTGATAAATCATCTTCAATAATAACATATTAGCTCTTCTTTGCTTTCACGGTCCTCTTTCTCGCACACATCTCCACACGCACAGCCTGACAGTCAGCCAGCACCACAGCTGCGACAGCTTTCATACGCAGGAACGACACACAATCCTCACAGGCACTAATTGGTTTCCATGCCAACTTGTCAAGGCTCATCTGCACGTGTGTTTGCCTTTGTGTGTGAGAGACCCACCCTTGATTTGTGTGACAAATCTGACGAAAGAGTTCAATGTAAAAACAAAACAAAACAAAAAAAATGAATGGACTCAGGCGCGATCAATACCAACAGACTGGCTGTCCTCTCAGCCCAACCCTGTGATCAGCATCAGCAGATAACTACAGCTATATTCAAACAGGTTCCCGTTACCAACAAATCCAACAGGACTTTCATCTGACAGGACTTTTCAGATCCCCAAACACACCATTCATTTGAAATGATTTAAAAGAAAAAAGAAAAAAACAAAAACGGAAACAGCCTCAAGAAGCTAATTACACTTTTTTCGACAAGTCAATTCAAGCTCGCCATCTATAATTCATCGCAGATGACGATGAAACCCGAAGGCAGCCTGAAAAAATGAGAGAATAATGACTCATTTTTAAAAGGCTCACAAAGGAAGACAGGAGGAAGAGGGAGGGGGGGTGAGGAGTGGGTGAGCTGGAGATGAGTAGCTATCCAGGGAAGATAATGGTGTTATTGATTTCTTAAGGTTTGTTTAGAAAATCTATAACCGTAAGAGTTCATTAGCCATATTACATCCTTTTAATAAATAGTGTTAATGGTCATTAAAAAATGAAGAAACAAACGTTTTAACTTGAGCCAGCCTTGAACGGCAGTAGGAGATGTAACAAAGGCAGGTGCTAGAGAGTACACACAAAATTAATCGACGGCTCATATTCACCTGACACCTGTAATGAATGAAGTGGTGAGCAGACACCTAGCAACCCAGTTGTCCACTGGTGCAGTGTGAAATTGATTTGCTCTTCTGACAGATTTAAAATGAGCAGCATTTATCTTCAGAGCCCAAATCTGACCGGGTCTGTAACTCATCATGGCTGCATGAACTGTAAACTGCAGGCTTTGCTTTTAGGTGGAACACTGACGCAAAAATACAACATGCTCCATTTATACAGAAATTTAGGAAAAAATAAAGCATCCCATTTAGTCGTTTGTAGCTGAAAATAAAAAAAAATGTTTTGTCTAGAAAAGCACGAAAGCAAACAGGTAATTGGCTTTTGTGTTGTGGAACATCCGTGCCAATTTCTCATGTTGTCATCCTAATCTGTCATTTTGAGATTTCATTTTTTCTTCAATTCAAAGCCATTATCAGAAAAGTGCTGGAGAGATGGAGGCTGAAAGCACAGCACAAGCCTGTCATACAAAAGTAAATGTACTGCAGATGTCAGTCTGAGCTTTGCCATCACACATCTACAGCTTTAGAACAGTTTCTGTGCAAAAAAAAAAAGCGAGGCTGTTGAACATTGTAATTGGAGCTCAGATATCAAATAGAAGTCAAACTGAGTGTTTTCCTGCACACACCAGGCTTTTGCAAACAAAAATGAATGGCGTTAAAATATGCCTGGCTTGCTTCCCTTTAATAATTTCCTGTCATCTGCACTTCAGTCTGTCTTTGCTGACACCGGGGCTTTGTTTTGAGTTGAGGGCAGCATCGCCTGACAGCTGCTGACTGTTTGTGTCTTCTTGCAGTACGACGGCGTGTCCAGGTTAAATGTGCAGTTGGTGCTGGGTGGGGCCTTCAGGTTTTGGCCGTGACAGGGAATGCCAGGTCACCTTCACGATCTGATTTAAAGTTACTCTGCCTCTGCTCGGCGCTGCTTGTCTCAGACGGAGCCGGGGAGTTGCGCTGCACTCTGCTGCTTCCTCTGAGACCAGCCCTCCTTTGGGTGACAGACAACAGGGGCGGACGGTGCCAAATGTAAATGCTCCCAACAAAATGAATCAGACCAAAGTGACTTGGCCGCCCTCCAAAAACATGTTGTGTCAGCAGACATAGAAAAAGCCCTGTCTCTCCATGTATAATTCTATTTATTTAGTGTAAAATATTGGTTTAGAAAGCATCCAAGTGTTAAATTCTGATAGAGAAGCCCTCTTTAAAGGCAAGATTTAGCTGAGATCAAAGACACAGATGGTTTTCACGAGTGCTGATTGCTCCTTATGCCTAATTGCGCACCTCAAACACCATTCAAGCTTCTTTCAAGGCAAAAAATGGTTCAATTTTTACACATCAGCGTTAATTTTCTCCAAACTGAAACAAATTGGACTTGATAACTTCAAGCACTGCACATTTACCTGGGTAATACAAAGAGGGGAACGGTGAAAGAGCAGTGAGAGGACGGTTAGTGTCATAATACGTGAGGCAGAGGCAGATGGCTGTGAAGAAGCTCATTGACTTCCAATTCTTATCTAAACACGAGAATGATCTTGCACAGTGTCCTCTGGCTGCAGCAGATCGCTCTTTCATCCTAGGGTGGCCTCTCTAACATGATACTGAAATTCTTCTTTCTGGAGAATTAGTCTGAAGATGATTAAAACAATTTCTTTGTAATTTTGTGCTTAATTAACACAATGAGTCACACTGAATAGGACTTGCAGTCATAATCACAAAGCAATGATGCCCTTTAGCTTTTGCATCCGTTTCTGTGAGAGCAATCAACAAACAGTGAAGCAGAGCAAACGCACAACTGTTGTGCTTAATGGAAATGCAAACAACAGACAGATTAGGTTGTAAACGTATTTGCAATGTCAAGCAGGCGACCTGGGAACAATAAGATAACGCTGCTTCTAGAGTTTACACAGTCAGCCTTTATCAAGATGGAGACCGACATTTGAGATTAAATGGAAACTAAGTCTGAATACAGGTCTTCAGAAGCCTCACTGCATTAGTAAAAACAGTCGATAAATGTTCTCAAGTGATGCTGAGGCTACTTTAGTCTCCGCTGGTATGAGACAACCAAATCTCTGACCTAAGTGTTGGTCAGGAAGTTGGTTTTGACAGGGAAGAAGAATGCTTGGAATAAATGAGAGGCTATTGCTGCTTCTGCTGCATCGATTTTTATCCTATTTGTAAACTGTATAGCCTAAGAAATAAACGAAAATAAGATCAAAATAATTAAAAACTGAACATCGTAAAAGACCCAAATATCAATATCTTATTAAAATCCCCAAATTCTATTAGGAAGTATCCAGCAGTGACTCCATATGGGTTTATTGGATTTACAAAGAGGGAGCACCGTCAAAGTCCAACGACACAAAGTGTCATAAAATGAGTTTTTAAAGCCAGATAGCTCAGCAAACACTGAGGTAATAGTTGAGTCATTGGTATTGATCAGCAACCCCATATCCCCTGCAGACAGCTCGGGGAAAAACTTTTCTTATTTCACCTTCAGTCCAACAGCTGCTGCAGTGAAGCTGTCCAGCAAATAGTAATAGATGACTGTGTTTTGTCTGTGTGAATCCGAAGCTTGGGACTACTGCGGAACAGCATCTGGGCTCGGTGGAGTTCCCAGGGATAAAGGGTTGATAAAACAGAAATAAAACAAAAATAAATTGCGCTCCTCCTCTTGAGAGCTTCTCCTGACCGTAACAGGGTGAATATTTCATCAGGCCGACTCCCTGGATCGGCTCCGGTCGCTCCGGCAGAACTGTGGAGGACCAAGCTCCTCCTCTCAGACCGGCACGCTTTCACATGCGCGTCACCGCATCTCCTACGAGGGGGGCGGGGGCCGGTGGTGGTGGTGCATCCTCAGAAATGGCACAGGCGAACTCAATAACCCTACAGCGAGGGCAGGTGGGTCGGACTTTTGTGTCATAACTTCTTAAATTAACAATGAAGCAACATTGTACAGAGCAGAATGCTTGAGCGGAGATCACTGTGGAAGATACTGGCTCCCCTCCCACGTTTCATAAGTGAGGCAATGAAACGGGCAGATGGTGTGAAACAAGTAATAGTCTCCCCTTCAAAATCCATCCCCTTATGATGGCTATGCTCATTGGACAAACACAACTGTCTGAAAGTGTAACGTCAAACACAGTGCAGCTTGTTAGCAGTCATTGCATAACACGAAGAGGTAAGGAGATGTATGGTAACTAGTGCTATAAAAAGGTTTGACCTGTTTTTAAATCCCTGGACCTGCTGTGGAAATGTCAGCATGTAAAGTCTATAAGAAAGAATCTCCTGCTCCACGTCAGATGATGCCTTAACCTTTAGCGAGGCATTTGCATCCCAAAAGAAGCTTAAGGAGAGGTGCTCATGAGCCCAAAAAAAAACCTGCTGAAGGAAGCGACTTAAATGAGGATAGAAATTTCTGTTATTTGTTAATTGCAGATTCTATTGCAAATCCTTGATTTTCAGCAGCTGCTCATGCTGTGAATGCATCGCTGTAGCTCCACTCAACCATGCAAATATGATCTCATGCAATATTCAATACACTGGGTCTTGTTCTTTCAACAGCCCAGAGGAGGAAATGCTATTAGCAGCATGAACAAAGGATAACACTGGTGATTATACTATATGACGGAGACAAATGAGATTTTGATGACGGGATTAATAAATATTTGGGGAGGGGGATAGTATTGAAGGGTGCGAAAGTGGGATGGCTGCAGATGGGAGAGCACAACAGTTCCTCAGAGGACCTCTTACGTAACAAAACTGAGAAGAAAAAAAAAAAAACCTTGCATGTGATGGCATTTGAAGACACAAAATGGTACCAGTTTGAATTCACGACCGTGTTCTGTTTGACACTTACAGATGCATTTTATTATGGAAATTTTAATTTCACACTTCATTTAAATGTTTTAGCTTCAGATAAAGGAACAGTTCGTAAAAAAAATACCTGAAAAAAACCTCAACTTAATAAGGAAACCACTATATTTCTGAGAAGAAACTAGAAAATAAATTGATAGGAAAATATTATTTGACAGCAATTACAAGCAAAACACACTGTGTTTGAATTCCTACTCTGTCATCCTTTGATCATTTATATTTCAGTTGCTTTTTGTGTACAAAAACAGCTCCTTTTCAAAGCTAAAGCAGACAGAGGTGTTTGCAGCTGCTTGATTGACAGTTAATTGGAGGCTGAATGTGTGGGTTGAGAACGTTTATATGAACAAATAAAGTGAACTTTCAACAGAGGTATTACCTCCTAACTCAGGCCCCTGGCTTGTGACATTAATTGTGCACCGTTTGTATTTCTATATCTGTTTACTGGGCACCTCAAGGACTCAGACCGGTTGTTTTAGATGTTTATACTGTAAAAAATGAAGTGTACATCATTCATTTTCTGCCCGCAAGGACTGATGCGCCGTACAAAGGCTTCACCACATCCACACTGCAGCAAATGACATTACAGATGGCCAGAGGAGCACAATGAAACATTTCCAAGGCAAGAAATTTAACTTGTTGAGCAGCCTGTTAAATTGAAATAAAAAAACTGCAGATTGTGTCTGAAACAGCTTAATAAATCTTTGTACAGGCTGCGAGCCGAAGTGCTGAGAGGAAGACAACAGCTATAACAAAGACCTTCCTTTTCTAACCACCATGACAACTATCACAGAAAACTTTGGAACATGTATCAACACACACACTCACATAAAAACTGGAAAGCACTCCTCCTCGTTTGCCTGGACCATAATCTGACTTAATTCCACTCAGCCCTTCTAATTACACTTTAGAAAACACCAAAGCATCACTGCGAATGACTTTACTTTTCTTCTCCTGCCTTAGCCTGTCCGAGCTGGTGAAAGGCTCACTTTCTCCTCAGATGGAGAGCATAAAAAGCCGAGCTTTCACTACAAACTACACAGTCAGACTGAACTCAAAACAGACAAAACAAAGCAGCATCCGTCAGCTGTGTACAGATTCCAAACAAAGGTTGTGTATAAAGAAGTACTTTCTAGCGTTGCTGTCAACTCACCTCTTATGGGATGGCTGCTGCCTGTCGTCTTGTCACAGAAGTGCTCTGCTTTGGTCTGTCTGGCTCCCTACGGCGCCTATAGCACCACACAAGAGGCAAAACCCCACCTGGCTGAGAAGCTAGAAGCTGTTGCTCGACTGGGAGTCAATAAAGGAGATGGAAACGAGAGAGAAAGGAAGAAAGGACTCCCTCAGTCTTCCACTTTTACCCACTGCTGCTGCCTGCCAGCTCCCCCTCCCCTCTCTTCATCTCCCCTCCCCTCCCGACCAGGATGGGCCTGTCGGTCCTTGGAGAGGCAATCAGACATGTCGTCAGCAGCGGGTTACCAAGGGTTAATTAAAGGAGGATGACAATGCAGAATCCAGCCAAAATCAAAGAGGAAGCGGCAGTTCTGGATGAGAACTGACTGTGCTCAAGCTTTGGTGACTGGAAGTGATCTCATGCATAATGTGTGAGATGCTCAGACATGTCTGTCCATAGACACATTCACATATATCCATGACTCTCTGCTCCCAACCAATCACAAAGCCTAATGGAAGGCAGAACAGCAAGAAGAGAAGGCTGATGAGCTGGTGAAGTTGGTTCATTCATCTTTATTTCACCAGGAGAACTAGCTCGATTTTTTTATTTTTTTTGTCAGTGCCACCCCAGTTCAGTCCCACAGAGCTGCCCAGTGTCATTACAGCTCTTTTCATATTAGTCTGGTGTCAGAGGACAGTAAATGCTACCTGGATATCTCACAAACAGTGTGATACATCCTGCTTTACCTTTTTGCTTTGGATTCCCTGTTCACTGCTTACGCTAACCACATATTTCTTCATTTTACTATAGTCAAAGGAAGAATTGTAGTTTTTTTTCTGGAAACTGCGACAAAAACCCATATACAGGTTGACTCTCTACTTTGTTGTGAGGGGGAGTGAGAGAGAGAAGCAAAGCAGCATTTATTTGAGATAAAACTGTTTTGGGCTTTTATTTCAAGGTGTTTTTGCACATTTGCATATTGAGAAAAGAAATAAAAAATAAAAATCCGACTTGTCACCGACTGTGGAATCCAATTCAGCACGACGCAACTCAATTAAAGGAAGAAACAGGGTGACCTTGGAGGGATGGGCTGGAAATGTGTCTGTTGCCAAGCAGTAAGAGACAGCAGGACGTCAGCACTGCCTGGTAAAGACGTCCAGGCTTCCTACTGCAATGCAGTCAAAGACAACAGCAAAAATCTTTAGCCGTTCAGCAGCGAGGGGTTTGAATCAGGCTAATGCAACCCGGCAGGGGTTTGTTCAAGTCTACGGCAAACTGCTGGCAAATGTGCAAACAAACAGCCCACATAAGTGCTCACAAGCCACAGCTGGTCCAACCACCAACCTCCTCCACCTCCTCCTCCTCCACCGGCCTGAAGGAGATCAACTCACCAAACCATGTTTCCAACGTCTGGACAAACAAATACAGTGTCATGTGACGGTTAGTCAGCATTTCTGTATTTGCCGCAAAAATGTATGAAACCAACACAACAGTGAAGTCTTTTGACAATACCAGAATGACTTACAGGAAATTAACTTAAAGTGCATCTGAAATAATGAACTGAAGAGTTGAAAAGTCGATTTTACCAGAAAGAAGATTATTATTGGTTTTTCTTACATCTCACGGCTTTAAGTGATATTACTTGTGTCAGTTACAAGTTATGAGATAAAAAGAAACTCCACAAGTCACTAAGGAAAATAATGATGAATTCAAATGTAGTGCACAAAAGCAAGTTACAAAGAGATGTTCCCACTGATCATAAGAAGTATCTACAGCATCTGTGACAATAGCTCGTAACAACACTTTTGCTTTTGTTGTTCAAGTTCAGGGCAAGACGAACCAGATGGTCACCAACCCCGGCATGAGGGCGGGTTTAGAGGGGACGGGTGAGGTGGCGGGCATCATCGGGTCACTCAGCCGTCTGCCTCTGCTCCGTCTGGCAGATGACTTGGCTAACTAAACCTAGCATCCTCTACTGTTCTGGGGCAGGAAGCCCTTTATCTTTCTCGGATTATGGCATTACAAGTTGATAGACAGAGGCAGCACAGTGGCAGCTCTTCCTAAGCCTCGCAGCTGAGGTTTGAATGTGACCACTGCTGATCTTGGTGTGTTTCCAGAATCAATGATGAGCCGCCGACATCCAACTGAGGAGGGAACAGACTGGACAGGGTGGCTACAGTTACTGACTGCTGTATCTCATGACACTTGAAGCTGGACCAGTTCATAAAACATTTCACCATCACCACATAATGAGCATTTTATCTAGACTTTTACCTTGTGAATAAATGTTTTCGCACTTTTATTTGTTTAGAAATTAAAAGCTAAATGCCCTTACCATCAAAGTTTTAAAAAAAAAAAAGAAGAAAAGAAATAAAAGTCTTTTGAGTCTGTTAATATCTAGCTTCTGTCACATACAATAATAAGTTTATACAGCTTTGTAAATGTTGGTTTGCTGTAATTATACCATAACACTCGTCATTTAACAAGATTACATTTTTATAATCCACAACAGAGGCAGGCTCCATGGCAGTAAAGTGAATTAGCAGTGATAGGAGCTTTGTCGATTCTTATCTTCACAAACTCATTAGGCCCGTCAGATGATGAATGGAGTCATATCCTCGGAAATTTTCTACCAAATGAATTGATGGAGCTGAAACAGAAGCCTTTTAGCGTATTTATCCTAAAATCTATCCTGCATTAGCGCTATGTACAGTAGTAAGGGCTGCTGAATGTGACAAATCTTTCATGAATCCTGACACAAAAAACTTTAAAGACTTTACTCCATGTAACCTCTAGTGGATGAAAACCTTCACAAAACATGGCTGGAACATTCTCCAGTGATCCGTTTGTATTTCAGAGATCTAAACTTGAAAATTAACACTACCTACAACACACCCTCTTGTACGGTGAAAACACGACAACCTTGAAATGATGCTTTTATCTCAAGGTTGCATTTTTTTTTTTTAATTCATCACGATCGCCAACTTCATAACAAAAACTGAAAAAATCTTTTAAATGAATTCCCAATCCAAGTAAACTCTCAGGGGCTCAAGCTCTGCCTCAACAGTCAAATAAGCTGCATCTTTCTCCTCCGTAAACACTCGGCCATTAAACTAGACAAACTTATTCGATTAAAAGTTTTGAATCACTAGAGCGTTAAGACTGTGGATACCGTCGCTGGTAATGGATGGAATGGCTCTTTCTAATGCAGCTCTATATCACTGTAAAGTTCAGATTAGTGGGTCACCTTCCAATTCTCTTCTAATGTTTTAACACTTTACTTCTAATGTGTGGGTTGTGGTACAACAGCTGGACCCAAGAGCACACATAGACGAGGAACTCAATGTCGTAAATATACTCTGGGTGCATTGTTTGGATGACATAGGGATTTTAAAATGTCACTTCAGTATAAATTGCCATCTTCATTTCCCTCAAAAACATACCAAGAACAGATCTGTAACACATAGGCCTGGTCAGCATGCATTCTTCATCTATGACCTATTCAGCACATTCATTATGCACTGCGGGGGGATAAAAATGTCATTTTACCCTCTGATGTCACCTTTGTGCCACTTTAGGGTGAGTCATCATTATGGTATCACTGTTTCCCATAAATCACGTCCAGCCAGACCCGTAACTATGAATGGCGGAGACAATCTGCATGAACAGACGCTATGAAAATGTACATCGGTTTAAGAGGGTTGATATGCAGCAAAGGTTCCTGACTGGTTCTTAGCCTGTGAACATGGGAACAATTGTAAAAGCTATCTTAATAAAGACATTTATTTTCCATTTTTCTCTGAGATGGATAAAAATAAATGGAACAGTTGACTTGGAAAATTAGGAGGGAAATTAGCTGGGCGAGGGGGATTAAAAAGAGGGGAGGTTTTTATCTTGCTGAAGGGAGGGTCATGGGAGTCTGTCATTTTTTCGCTCATATTTTATGTTATCTTTCCCCTCAAATCTAAGTTCATGTAATTGGTTTAGCTTTTTGCAGCCAGATATCTGATGTCACACGTATCAGATCTCAGCACCATCTGATGTTAATCATATTTATTTTTTAAATTGGAATGTGAGACGTATAATTGCTAAACTTAGTGACTTCACATTTTTATGCTTTGCCTCTTTCAGTTATAATTGATGAACTGAGTACGACCAAGAAGAGAGTGTTGCAAAGGGAGGATAAAACAAAACAAAAAAAAAAAACCCCAAACTTTTCAAAAAACCCGCCCAACCCGCCTATTATTTATTTATTTTTTTAAATAGTCTTTTAATTCCCATCCAACACCAACAAAACATGCCAGGTATGGAGGCGCAGGTGACCCATGTGAGCTGAAGCTGAACTTGACCATATGGGACCTGTCATCAATCCAAAAAAAAAAAATAGTCAGGCAAGTCTGCCCTCACCCAGCATTATCCCTTTCAGCCTTGTCACCCTCGGGTCCAACCTGATGAGGCCAGGTGGACGGAGCACCTATGGGACCGGCGACATCTCCAGTGTGGCTCTGCTGCCGTCTGTGTGTCTCTCTCGGTTTCTGTCATCGTAGCTGGCCACAGGATGAACCTTTCTGCACCTCCATTGTCTTTAATCAAGTTGAAACGCTTCTATATTTCAGTATCTTGTGAATTCTTACTAATTATCCTGTGAATTATTATTCAACAGACTGTGCAGAGTAATAATTGCTTCCTTTAATCAGCCCTTACATCAGGTTTGAGCACATCAAAATTGTAACATACACACTGATGCTTACATTTCAGTAGGATGAAAACTAGCGAATAATTTCATCTTAAATGGAAGGGAAACATGCCAGTTTACGCTTGCCAAGAGTTGAATGAGAAGACTGGTGCCACTTTAATGTCTGCCCCAGTGAGCATTTTTGCTTTGACAAAAAAACTATGGTCTCCGGCGAAAAGATGTAAGAGGAAGATTTTTCTTTCTGTTTGAACACATTAATCGAACATTCACATTTAGACCATATTTCAGCAGGATTTGCAACAGTGAAAATTGTCATCCTCTAATGTGCGAATAATAGCCTCATCCTTTTGGAGCAAACCAAGTGACAATAACAAATAACTAGCGACGGGAGTCAATGAGAATAACATTGCAAGTGAGTACCATGCCCGTGACCTTGCTCCTGTTAACCTACATCTAAAGCTACTGAAATATGTCGCTATTGCAAAGAAGAGCCATTGACTGATGTCGCCATATTGGAAGCACACAGCTCTACCTTTGGAGTCGACGACGCTGTAACACATAAGTGCATGCGTGTTGCAGCATTAAGTGCAACATCTTGTTTCACATTAATGCACACAACCGCTCCCATTATGATGTCCTGGATGTTCATGCAGGCAACATACAGCATATATAGTTAATGACATTTCATATGAAACATTAAGTGTTTTGAAATTAGGTCTCCATGGAGACCACATTTTGCCAACCAGTGCCTGTGACTTTGGAAAAAATACCTTCACACTAAACAGTATCAGCTCTCTTTCCACATACAGCTCAACAAATAATCTAAACATGAAACTAATTTGTGTTTTGTGACATGTTGATGTGAATGTAATAGTCTGAGGAGATGCCTTAGGAGTTCAGTTTTCAACCAGAAATCAACATTGAAACACCAGTTGGTGCTCAGTGGGAACCATTAAATATGAAACTGGAGCCAGCAGTATTTATTTATTTATATAATACATATACACACGTTAGTTTAGCATAAAGACTCCAAAGAGGAGGAAAAAACTAGCTTGGCTCTGTCTGAAGGTGAAAAAATCCACATACCAGCACCTTTAAAACTCACTAATCAACATATGATCAATCTTTTATTATTGAGCATTTAAAGTGTGTTGAACCAGCTAAGATATGGTGCCTGGCTGCTGGCTGCAGCTTCAGATTTAGTATACCACTGTGAACGACATTTACATTCTGTTCAGTTTTCATGGCAATGAGAATTTATGACCAAGTATTTTCAAGATATATCACTCCATAAAAAGAAGTTATTCCTCACAACGATCCGTCTGCACAACAGAGAGTTTATTAATACTAAATAGAACACTTCAGGTGTAGCCTTTGTGGTGGCACGACAGCAAAGGTGTTCTAAAAGGTGAAACTGATTAATTAGAAGTACAAACAGGTGACAAATCCAAAGGGCAAACCAACATGAAGTATCTTAGTGAGGTATTGGACTGCCATGTGCTAACAGAAGAACTTCAGCGCTCTTCTTTATCTCTAAACTCTAGATTTTTCAAGATTTTTCCAAAAGATATTCCCCTTATTTGGTGTTTTGATGTTTGACAATGAGATGGCCCAAAACCTTCCATAGGTGTTCAACTGGGTAAGAGCTCTAGTGACTATGAAGGCCATAGCACGTGACTCACATCAATCTGATTCACATTTAACCATTCAGTGTTCCCTTGTGTCCTATGGGTGGGGGAATATGTCACCCTAGGGGTTAGCAGTTCAGGTTTTTTGTTTAATTTATCGTCCCTCTGTAGTTTGAAATAGTTGTACCTGTAGTTCTTTTTACTGCTGGACACTACATATTTCTAATATATGTGATAATATGTTCATACTAAACAGGGGAGCAATCTCACACAAAGACACTGATGGCCATGCTGTCTTTCACCTCTGAGTCATACCAGATGAATAACCTGCCTCTGACAGACAGAGCTGCGGTTCACAGTCAGAGAGGCATATGGCCCAAAGATCATCATGCTGAGAGTCCGGCTCAGGTAGAAAACTGTGCCATTACACAGTATAGTAATAGTGCCCAACTAATACTAATGAAAAAAAAGAGTCAGCCCTCATCCATCCAGCAGAATGTACAGAGAAATTAGACAAAAAAATCCCAGCATGTAATACACAGCATGTCAACGTTTTGTACAGACTGAAAATTTAGGGAGCTAAGTAAAGCACTTGTGTAAAAATATGGACCAACTGGGTTTTCATCCGAGGCTAAATTCAGACTCAAATTGATCCATAAACTAGGCAGCTCATATTTAGCCACAGAAATAACACCCGTGGACATTTGAGGCTTGGAAAGGAAAATGTAATTTAATTCGAGTGTGGTTCAGAAGTGCTGGACCTCACATTCACCAAACGTAGTGGGATAGGATGTCTTTTTATTTCATCACTGCCCATTCTTAACTCACTGACTTCACTTATTAACTCAATGAGGACAGGAATTCATGAGAATTCCCAGTTTCCCTCGGAGGAAACTAGGAGAAATATTGAGAATAATTTTAAATACAGACAGCAGCATCCAGAATGGCAGAAAAAAACAGTGAAATGCATGCCAAAGAATAAGAAATAGGAGGAAAACTCAGCTCCTAAAAAGTGGAAACTTTCCCTTGAGCATCTCAGAATCAAAAGACGGCTAATTAGTGTGTGGTTGTGTGGGCTACAATTTGGCTGTTTTTGAGAGGAAATATATCTGTATGCATGCACCTGCACAAGTGAGGACGCACATTTGCATGAAAACACACGGGCACACAAGAGCGAGACACAGCTGGGTACTCAAATCGGTGATAAAACATCATCCAATTACCGTCGCAGTTTGCTAAGTTTAGTCTGTGAGCCTGTGTGCTTTTCATTAAGGTGGAAAGAGTGAAAAAGACAAATGTCTGGGAAACAGAAAAAGACTGACAAGTGCCAAGGAACTTCTGAAAGCTTGGATAGCAGAAGCATTGAGGTGCAGCGGTTGCAGGTGCAATGTGAGAGAGGATATTTTCTTCCTAAGTGGCGCTCCTGGCAGAGATGAATGACACAGAAACTTATATAATGACTGGCTTTGTCATTGATAGTAAAAACCTTCTCCTCCAAATCTCCTTGCTGCTTACGGCAGCACTGACAAGCGGTGCAGCTTCACCACGACTGTCACTGCTCTGCAGACTGACAGCTTGGATCCTGCTGCTCAGCAACACACACACACACACACACACACACACGCACACACACACACACGCACACACACACATATGCAAAATTCTGCACATACACACACCCTTAAATGTAGTCCAGTACAAGCTTTCTTTTGTCGCACATGGACAACACAACCACAGCACACAGTGAGATGCATAAACTTGTCTCCAATCCCCCAAAGCTTCAAACAACCAAAAAACGCAGAGCAAGCTGCCACAGTCCAGCCGACAGAGAGGGAGGGAGGGAGGGATGATGCCACACACTCGGGACACCAGGATTTTAAAAGTGAAGCTCTGTTACTTATTCATGTCTCTGCTGAGAAAGGGGAGTCTGCTGGTGTCAAAACGCTCTCCTTGGGCGTCTTTTCTTGACAGAAGAGCCACGAGCATGCGCTCATCTATGTTGCATGACAGGAGGGTATTTTTAGAGAGGGGCTTTTAGCCAAGGCTGAATTCACTATTGTTTTGGAATGGACTGATCAGAAGAGGGATCTGAGGTTTCGTTGTTCAGCAGTTTCAGAGCAGATGGTCAGCTCCAGAAAAATGCCAGATGAAAAATGCCACCAAATGTAAATGTACATTGGCCACTCTGTACTTATTTCTGCATCTTGTCACACTTGTGAAAGAGCAAAAGTCGGGTCTGATGTTGGTCATGAAAGCACTATAGGGCTGCAAAGTACATGTCATTTCAGTATTGACATTATGAAGTCTGGAAAATGAATTAACAGATGATACTACAACTTTTTTGCTGCTTAATATACTCATATGGTTCTCATTTTCTGTGACTAATCTGCACGAGAAGACGGCCTGATAGAAGATAATTTACTCTGATTTAAGTGTTATTGCTGAAAAGGCTTTTATGTAAATGACCCTGAGTTTGTTGACGTGCAGGCTCCACGCGTGCACAACTAAATGAGCAATGGACAAGAGAGGAACATGAAATTGATGACGGGGTTGCAGAAAAGAAATGTCTTGTGTAGATTGGTGGAAGATTACTCTGGATTTTTTCTTCCCACATTTTAATAAACATGTTTTGATGTTTGAAATGTGTACTGTGCTTTTGAAAACAGCCAATGTAGGCAAGATCACTCAGTTTTACCTGATATTAGAACGCTTTATTTCTCTCTAGAAGCTTTTCTGGGCACAGATGTGTGTGAGGCATTTAGGGAACATCGGTAAACTGTAGAGTCTTTCGATAAGCGATAGTGAGCAACTGAGGCGTTTAGGGTACAACTGTATTGATGTTTCTTCTTGAGGAAATGCCATGAATTCCAGCAAAGACTAATCTTATTTCAACTCATATTTTGATGCAAAGATTTGTGCATCAGCAGGAATATAGCAACACATGGAAGTGTGCTTAATTTACTTAATGCGAAAGGCTCTAAAATCACTGCATAATCATGATCTCAATCTTGATCAAACTAGTCGTAGTTATCATTTTGGCCATAATTGTGCAGCACTGGTCAGCTGTATGGAAATATTTCAGCTACAGAAAGGAGCATGTTGACCAAAACAAGGTACTGAGTCAGCAGTGTCTTGCAGTTGCTGAGCTCTGCATGAAGTAATTTGTTTGACCAATTAAATCTGCATCACAAATCTCTATATGATGAGTGGAACGCCTGATCTGAATACCATCCAAATTCCAAAAGATTTTTCCTCAAAAAAAAAAAAAGTCCTGGCAGCTTTTATTAAATAATTATTTATTTTCTATGCAGGTTCACTCCCCCACAAAAATATCCCCAATCAATAGAACGATTCTTTCCAAATAGAGGTATTTAAGTCATCTGGTGAAAATTTCTGTAATTTTTGCTAGTATTATATATATATATATATTCATCATCTATACACCGCTTAATCCTAACTAGGGTCACGGGGGGGCTGGAGCCGAACCCAGCCGACTTTGGGCGAAGGCAGGGGACACCTTGGACAGGTCACCAGTCCTAAACGGAATCAGCCGTGAGCCAGCTTCGAACTCACGACCTCTGCATCGGGGCTGTTGCCCGATACAGGGAGTGCCAGCTCAACCTAGTGAGCTACATATATATAGCACAAAAACCCCACAATATCAGAGTCATTTTTTCCCTGATATCATGCAGCCCTAAAAGACACTCAAATATAAATCTCAACTTTTCACCTTTTTCCTCTGACTCTCATGCAAACCACCGTACCAGACACGACATCCGCTACAACAGATCATTTTCCACAGAAACAGCCGCACTGGACAGCCTGATAGAAATGGAGACGAGCGATATGTAACATCACCTATTGTCACATCAAGCGCACATCTCCTGTAATGTTCGCTACCGCAAGTCTAAGCACCACCTGGTTCAGCTCCCAGAGATGGCTTCAGTCACCTGCTGGCCATGAGTCCGATGTGATGAGTCATTCAGATGAATGTCCTCAGGGGCTGAGTTGGTTTTGG
Source organism: Stegastes partitus (assembly GCF_000690725.1). NCBI lineage: Eukaryota > Metazoa > Chordata > Actinopteri > Pomacentridae > Stegastes > Stegastes partitus. Next base: position 146,835 of record NW_007577967.1, read on the forward strand.
GATAAAGCTGCCACGGACGGCAGCCAGGGGAGTCGTTATGGACGGAAGAAAAGCACGAAGCATAATGAGCCTCATGGGAGCTTAGTTTATGTACACAGACCAACTCCCACTTTCTGCCTCCCAGGAACTCTACTGTCTACTACTGCCAGTGTGCCGGGAGACCTGGCGAGAGAGGGATGTGCACTTTTGTGTTTACAATGCCCGGCTGAGGCAGTGCATTAGGAAATGAGCGTGTGGCCTCATGTGTGTGCTTTCCCAATTATTGCTCGCAACTGAGAGGAAGTCCAAAAGCAGAAAGGGAGGATGGCCAGGAATTCTTTACTTAACTGATACAAAACAATGATTTCGCAGTTCTGCTTTGTGAACAAGTAGTTTGTCCCAAGCCAAACTTATTATGCAGCTATCAATCAACAATCCTGTTCTCGCTCAAAGTGCATGTATGTCCAGTTGCCAGAGGAAAGCTGCAAACCGGACTTTTAGAAAAACAAGTTTTATGAGTGTAAGCAGTATGAAGAAGTTGTTAGATAGTTTGCATCAACAGTAAGAGCCATTGAGGCAGGCGATACATTACACTAACACAGGAGCCTACATTCTAGGGGTTGGTAGATTACTGG